>NC_137865.1:44635138-44725937 GCF_963924005.1 Protomyctophum bolini
CGCATGCGCATGCACGCACACACACACACACACACACACACACACACACACACACACACACACACACACACACACACACACACACACACACACACACACTATAATTTACATAATATGCTTCTAATATTATTTTTAATTTAATATCATTTTAAAGGTATATGTAATATTACACAAAGCAGTCTCAGCATGTCCTGTTTTGCAGACACAAGGACACGGCTCCTCAGAAGTACCTGGCTCTTGACGAGAAGCTGAGACGAGACCCTCGTTTGGCCCCTCACCTGCTTTGAGGATGCATTTTACATACAATAATGTGAAGAAGACTGAAGAAGAAAACTTGGAGAGTATTTAACCTATTTAACCTGAACCTGGAGGCCCCCAAAACCTGTCCACATTTATGTCAAAATAGTAGTAAGTAGTTTTTGCAGTGGTTCCCAAACTTTTCAGGTCGAGACCCAAAATAAAGATTAGACGTTTGCCCGGGACCCAAACTTGTGAAAACAGCAGATATTATCACTACTTCTTAATGATTCATATTTTTTTATTTATGCTATTTCTTAGATTTGTTTGTTTGTTTTAAAATATATAAACTTATTTAAATATTCTTTCAATTTCAAAATGATCTTTTAAATGTAGGAAAAGAAAATAGGATG
Source organism: Protomyctophum bolini (assembly GCF_963924005.1). Lineage (NCBI taxonomy): Eukaryota > Metazoa > Chordata > Actinopteri > Myctophiformes > Myctophidae > Protomyctophum > Protomyctophum bolini. The sequence goes on from NC_137865.1 coordinate 44,635,789, forward strand.
TTTACTCAAGTTGTGACACATAAACATTGGTCTGTGACCCACGAATATTTGGGAACCAGTGCTCTACAGTGCATGTGTTTGGCACTCCATCCAGTCTACTGTACATACTTATGAAATAAAGGCATAGTTTGACAGCACTGGCAGTTTTAATTCTGTGTTAGGAAACAGCCTAGGACATATATATTATGTAACCTAACTATTCTAATATGGCAGAATAATTGGTAAACTTGATACATTGGTAGGTTTGCACATCATCCACCTCAACAGCAGAAGGCTCTTTCATAAGATAGACAAAATTTGATTACTGTCCAAATCAAATAAGGCTAGGTTATTTAGTTTTATGGAAACATGGCTGGACAGCTCTATAAATGATGCAGAAATCTAATTAGAAAATGACAGTCATTAGGAAAGATAGGAACCACAAATGAAGCGATGTCTATCTACAACAGTATATATATGATCAGAAATAGGTTTCAATGTTAAATCTGATCACATCTGATCACTGTACAGTGTATATAGCTGGACATATTGCCAAAAACCGAAACCCATTTTAATTTAACCAGAGCCTGCTATAGACCAAAACAAGTTCTATGAACTTTTAGAAGAAACTTGCACAAACTCGGATCACAGGTGATTATGATTATGTAGTTTTGTTGAGAAAACCTGTTTTTCCGATCTGTCTTTAACAAACATTAACCATATGTATTTGATTAGGTAACTGTATTTTTCCTTGCTACCCACCCACACACACACACACACACACACACACGCTTTAAGATTTAGGCAAAGATCCACTCTCGTAGATGTATGTCAGAATCGATAAATACATGTACGAGAGTCTAAATCTTAGGCTAAATTCCCCCTAGCTTTGATGTTGTACTGTTGTATTAATAACTTAGTTTTTTGTGTTTGTAACTTTGTATTCTAAAGTAGGCCTATATCATGAATGACTGTTATAAAGATTTGTAAAAAAAAAACACCACCCCCGTCCGATAGGTGGCGCTATTCAACGATCCAACATAGTAATGTAACGTTATGCCGGCGATTCGTTGTTTCTTCTTCCCCCTTCAGTCAGACAGAAGCTAGCAGAATTAGCATTAGCATTATAGTAGCCTGCTGCTGGAGGCTAACCGGTGTGTTGTGAATGCCGCTTCTAGCTGTCTGTCTGTCTCCGTGTCTCGATCAACATTAACAACAACATCATGGTACAACTGGTGGGTTCTCTGCGCAAAGAGCTCGCGGACTCCCTGACCACCTGCCGCGTGCTGGTGGTCGGAGCGGGAGGGATCGGCTGCGAGCTGCTGAAGAACCTCGTCCTCACCGGCTTCAAGAACATAGAAGTGGTCGGTAGATGTTCATGTTCTTCTGAATGGATTCTTAACGCTAGCTAGGCTAGCCGGTGGCTAACGTGTGTGTGTGTTATGTCTTTGTGTGAGTGAGCGAGGCTCCGCGTACTAGAGGAGGGCCGTGGTGCATGTTGTGAGTTGCAGCCGGAAAATAGCCGATGTACAAGCTCGCCAGGCGTTGCGAATGCGACGCCTGGCGAGCTTGTAGATCTGCTATTTTTTCGGCTGTTTGAGCGTTAGCTAGCTCACTCACTTCTAGGCGGGCTCGGGGTATTTGCAGAAGGCTCATGTTATTGTGATGGAAATGCAAACCCATTGATTGATTGATTCAGTACTTTTAACAGTTCGCAGAAAAAAGCACAGGAAAAGTACAGTTCAATAAAGCTCTGATATTAAAGTGGATTTATAGCCCAAGAAAGCACTATGCATGGCTTGTTTCCATTGGGGTTCTTCATATTCAATTAATCTGAACATTAATGCTAGAGAGATGCGCATCGTTTATTTTATTCATGATTTCCCTACAAAGCGCATCATCATTGCAGGGAACGCTGAATAGTATCATTGTGAATGGTTGTGGTTTAAGGCTCATTGTAAGAACCTCCCAGGAATTAACCTGGTTCAATTGGGCGCCATGGCATGTACACAAGACACGCAATTTCTTTGTGGGTTTTATCTGGTTGTTTATATTTGGCATGGCAGGGTATGTTTCCCAGAGGTTGGGTTTTGGTGTAATAAATGATGAACGATTATGTTTACTACAGTACGCCCTTTAAGTGTGGCTGGTGTGTTTGTGTCCAGCACTTATTGTAGCCTGAGTGAGTGAGTGAGTGCATTTCTGTTTACACTAGTGATCAACAGTAGACTTGCCGGTTTGAAAGTCCCTCAGAGGCTCAGCTAGAGTGTGTGTGCGTGCGCGCGCGCGTTCTCTCTTAACGTGCCATTAGTCATTCACAGAACTGAAGAACCTTTTATGTTTCTTGCTTTTTCTTCAGATCGACTTGGACATCATTGATGTCAGCAACCTCAACCGGCAGTTCCTTTTTCAAAAGAAACATGTGGGCAAGTCTAAAGCGCAGGTGTGTATAGTAGAAACTCCTCTGTAGCTGCCTGTTTGTTTAGAACGCAACACATGGCTGCAATTTGCAACACTAGATTTATTTTTAATAATGGGTTGACTCTAGAGTTGCAACACCAGCCATTGACAGCCCATTCATCCAAACAGAAAAGTCAGATCTGATTGTATTAAACAACGTTAAACTCACCAACATTGCAGCTCTACGGGAAGCTTGAATTATACTCTTTTAATCTGTTTGTTGAATATAAATCAACCGTAGACATTAATATGAGCTACTTTCTGTCAAGAAATTCTGTGCATGTGATTTTTTTTTCTCGTTTTCATTAATGCATGGAGCTGTATGCTGCTTCCTGCAAATTCGAAACAGGTGGTAACGCTATGGCCTTTGAGTGACAGCTCAGTGGCCTAGTTGTGGTTAAGAGTGTCTACCCTGAAACTGGGAGGTCAGGATTCGATCCCCGGCCGGGTCATACCAAAGACTGAAAGAAATGGGACCCAAAGACTCCCAGCGTTGAACTCAGCATCAAGGGTTGGATTGGGGGGGTTAGATCAACTACAAGTGATTCCTGAGCACAGCACGGCTGAGGATCACCGTTCCAAGAGATGTGACCAATAATGACAGGCCTTTAACCTTTTTAATAACAAATGTGTTATGTTTTCTCCATCAGTAACAGTCTGTCTCTCTCTATCTCTGTCTGCTCTGCAGGTGGCCAAAGAGAGTGTCTTGCAGTTCTGCCCCACAGCAAACATCACGGCCTACCATGACAGCATCATGAAGTAAGGCTATCCTCTTATATTGTTTCAGTCCTTCTGTTGTTAAGTCCAGAGGGCCCAAATGTATTCTACTCCACATGATGGTTATTTTTGAGGCACGTTAGCCCCTCCTATGTACAGCTTTGATTTTTTATTATTGTCCATTTGTTCCCCATGACAGCCCTGAATACAACACAGAGTTCTTCAAAAGCTTCATACTGGTCATGAACGCTTTGGATAACAGAGGTAACTAACTACGCCACCTCAACTCACGTGCTGCTCATCTCAGCTATTCTCATTCTTAAAGCTCCACTCACCCATTTATTTATTCATTCATTCTTACCTCTCGTCTATTCTCATCTCATTCTCTAAGCTCACCTCACCTCACTCAATCATTTATTAATTTAGTCATAACTCATAGCACTAAGTCCTCCATCTTCTGTTGCCTCAGCGGCCCGTAACCACGTGAACAGGATGTGTCTGGCAGCCGACATCCCCTTGATAGAGAGCGGCACTGCTGGCTACCTGGGACAGGTCACTGTCATCAAAAAGGTAATGCACATGACATGTCCGTATTGCTAGTGAGGATATCTTGTATTAACCACTATTATGCTTTGTTGCACACGGACAGCGAAAAATGGCTAATCTACAAGTTTGCACTTCGCCCTGTTGTGAGCTTGTACATCTCCTGTTTTCGAAGAATAAAAAGTTCGTTAAGTTTGCCTATAATAGGGGGATGCCAGGTTGAATGTGCTTAACTTGCACTTTTGGGATAAAACGCCACAAAAAGTGTAATAAGCACTAGATAGACTCATTATTAATTTTTTTATTGACCATCTGTCTTTGATTTAATAGCCGATTGAGGTGCCTGTACCTGCTCCTGCCCTGGACATACCTTTTTTCTTTTTAATATTTTACCTTTAAACACAACTTCTTGCCAAATATAATCTTATATTAAAATATTCCCCAGTGCAAGACTGCAGGATGACCACTGCTCCACCTCATACTGTATGTGCTAAGGTGGTTGAGGCACCCTCTTTGACGTTCTATAACTCTCTAACAGGGACTGACCGAGTGCTATGAGTGCCAACCTAAGCCCACTCAGAAGACTTTCCCAGGGTGCACCATCAGAAACACACCCTCTGAGCCCATCCACTGCATTGTATGGGCCAAGTACCTCTTCAAGTAAGGTTTACTTCAGATCAATTCAATTAATACAAAAATGAAATGTGTATTACGCTGATGTTGACTACTCAGCCCGATCGCATAGCAACCCATGGCTATTTATATGTAGCATAACTTAATAAATATAAACCCTTAAAAGACGAGTATACTCGAATCGGATTAGAACCCGGCAGGTGGAACAAATTAGCAGTAGTATCTTGGACATCGTGTCAGGTAGAGCCAGTCTTGTAGATGGAGGGCATTGAGGTCAAGTCAGCCACTTACCGTAGTTACTCCTGTAGACTGCATTGATGGAAATGAGGTCCAGTTGTCTTTGCTGACCGTGCATTGTCTTTCTACGCCAACCACAGTCAGTTGTTCGGAGAGGAGGACGCAGATCAGGAGGTGTCACCCGACACGGCAGACCCAGAGCTCTCATGTGAGTACAAGATATTTTTGTCAGTCACATTGTACACTGTATTATGGATAATCTCTCCCAGAATAAAAAAAATTATTATGGATATTGGACATCCAGTGACAAGTAGATTGTGTCTTTATTCAGGGAACGTTGAAGAGGCAGCAGCTCGTGCCACAGCCTCAGAAAAAGACGGGGACATCAGACGTGTGTCCACCAAGGAATGGGCCCGGTCCACAGGCTACGACGCTGTCAAACTCTTCACCAAGGTAAGGAATGGGCCCGGTCCACAGGCTACGACGCTGTGAAACGCTTCACCAAGGTAAGGAATGGGCCCGGTCCACAGGCTACGACGCTGTGAAACGCTTCACCAAGGTAAGGAATGGGCCCGGTCCACAGGCTACGACGCTGTGAAACGCTTCACCAAGGTAAGGAATGGGCCCGGTCCACAGGCTACGACGCTGTGAAACGCTTCACCAAGGTAAGGAATGGGCCCGGTCCACAGGCTACGACGCTGTGAAACGCTTCACCAAGGTAAGGAATGGGCCCGGTCCACAGGCTACGAGGCTGTCAAACTCTTCACCAAGGTAAGGAATGGGCTCGGTCCACAGGCTACGACTCTGTCAAACTCTTCACCAAGGTAAGGAATGGGCCCGGTCCACAGGCTACGACTCTGTCAAACTCTTCACCAAGGTAAGGAATGGGCTCGGTCCACAGGCTACGACTCTGTCAAACTCTTCACCAAGGTAAGGAATGGGCTCGGTCCACAGGCTACGACTCTGTCAAACTCTTCACCAAGGTAAGGAATGGGCCCGGTCCACAGGCTACGACGCTGTCAAACTAATTAAAAAAAAACGCTGTTTTTATTCACAGTAAAAATAATGGTTGATATATTGGGCGGAATCTATACGAGACCTTTACTCATGTGTGTGAAATTACAACCCGGTAACCAAGTCACAATGACATTACTTACGTTATTTGTTCTTGCTTTATTCTCTCCTCTCCAGCTTTTCAAAGATGACATCAGTTATCTGCTGACCATGGACAAACTGTGGAAGAAGAGGAAAGCTCCACTTCCTCTTGACTGGAAGCAGCTTCAGAAGAATGGTATGTCTTATTTACCCGTTTATTTGACTGACTGGCGGTGTGGCTGGTCTGTCTAGAATAGAGCGTCACAGTCCCGCCCCCTCGAGAGACCCGGAAAATAAATCGCCGTTCATTTTCCTTATAGAATTATTTAAAGACGTTTACGCCGCGGACAAAGCCAATCTGACCACATTAATTAATAATTCCAATTTATAAATTATTCATAAATTATTGTGGAGATTGCGAGGTTTTGCTGAGATTTTGTGCATTTTAAAAGCTATAATAAGCCAGATGCAATTAATTGCCCGCATTATTTCACCCGCGGTTTATCCAATATTAATTTAAAATATATTTGAATGACCCAAATCCACCCTAAACTGCGGTTATGCGCAGCTAAATCCGCCATCCTCAGGTTTCTAACTTGCATCCATGTTAAACCTTATTTTTTTGGGGCAGATAAAAAACAGTTCAAACTGGGAACCTTTTCGTTCCCATGCGGCCACTCTACTCACTGAGCCCACTGCAGCTCATGGGGTTAATGTGTGTGCGTCTGACTGGTTGCATGCGTGCGTGCGTGCTTCTGCATCAGCTCTTCCTCAGGAGGACACTCCGGGGACGGGTCTCAAGGACCAGCAGGTGCTGGGCGTCTGGGGCTCCTGCCAGCTGTTCAAGCACAGTGTGGAGACGCTGCGCGCACAGCTCAAGAACAAGGGAGACGGGGCCGAGCTTGTTTGGGACAAGGCAAGACTCGACACACACACACACACACACACACACCAGCACAAATGTACAGATTGCACAAATGCAAGCGAATTACAGAATTATTATTTATTATAATACAGTATCCTATCCTCACACACTGCAATAATTTCACCGTAGCAAAAGTCTATACAACCCTTCTCTGCACTATGCTGCTTTCCAGGATGACACTCCAGCGATGGACTTTGTTACTTCTGCAGCCAACCTGCGCATGCACATCTTCAGCATGAACATGAAGAGTCGCTTTGATGTCAAGTGTGAGTTGGTATTTACCTCTTTGTCTACGGGTCCCTCAGGGCTCTATACTTGGTTTTTTCCATACCTACACCAAATCTCTTCACCGAAAAGCAGGCAAAAAAAGGCAGATCTGCAAGACCGCGCATCACAAGCGTGTTTTATTTATATACATTCTTGATAAAGGGGTCTTATTGTGTTTATTTGTGGATTTTATTATGTTAATCTATTTGTTAATCTGTCTTATTTGTTAATTTGATTGTGTTGCAGCCATGGCAGGTAACATCATCCCAGCCATTGCTACAACCAACGCTGTCATCGCTGGACTCATTGTTCTGGAGGGCCTCAAGATCCTCGCTGGAGAACTGGAATCCTGCCGAACAGTCAGTTCACTTAATATGCACTCATATTTTGCAGCTTTCTTTTGCTGTGCACAACTTCTATGATGAGAAAATATTCTAGCCAATTTGTCCCTTCTCTCTACAAAGAAAAGCAAATTGTGCAGAACATACAAAGAAAAAAAAAAACCTAATAATGTTTGCAGCGGTTTAGCTAACATCTATTGTGTCTCCAGATCTTCCTGAACAAGCTGCCTAACCTCAGAAAGAAACTGCTGGTACCATGTGTGCTGGACCGTCCCAGCAAAAACTGCTACGTGTGTGCAAGCAGGCCCGAAGTCACCGTCAAACTCAACGTCCATAAAACCATGGTTATCTCTTTGCAAGATAAGGTAATAACGGCCTCTGTCTATAAACGCATACAATTTACTCATACATCAAAAGGCCCCAAAAATCCTTAAACCCTATGTATGGTTCTCAATTGATGCGTTTGTGTGTAACATAAGTGTGATTCTAGATGTGTTTATGTATGATTCTATAATAATTACTACATTAAATTGGAGTGTTAATTAATTAATGAAAAATAAAAAAATTGTTTCCATTGCATTCCTATGTATTCTTATATCTTCATTCTTAGATTTTATATTTTTCTTTTGATCTGTGTTCAGATCCTAAAGGAGAGGTTTGGCATGGTGGCCCCCGATGTTAATATTGAAGATGGGAAAGGAACCATCCTCATCTCCTCGGAGGAGGGAGATACTGAAGGTAAAATGTAATTCATTAACGTAATTGAGGCTATCGTGTAAGGAAAAGCGAGAGTCCGGGATGAGAAACTGAAAGAGGATTGAAGTGAGGTCAGAGAAAGGAGGAATGATGAGGAAGCATTCTGTACTGCAAATCCCTAATGTGACACAAGAGGGTGCTCAAGCAGCACGTGAAACTGCACCACAACACACACTTTGGTCAATGGGTGGGAATATTTCAGGAGTAAAAAACTAGATCCAATGGAAATTTGAATGGACCATTCTCCACGATTAAAACTATATATAAATAAATTACATGGAGAGGACGAATCACTAACTATAATTGTTTAGATGATCTGAGGAATTTGTTAAATGTGTTACTATTTTAAATGTAGGGCAGCAAATGCAACTTGGGGTATTTAAACACTAGTCCATATCTTAATGATATCAATGTCTTTTTGCCATTATTATAATATGGAAATTACATTATAATTATACATTATAATATACAAATTACAAGTGTTGGAAAAAGTACTGGTAGCACAATGGAACTACACTGCACTGTATTAGGACTTGTTACAATATAAATGAATTGTAATTGTCTAGCAAACAAAATCAGTGAAGAGAACATTCAGAGAGAATGCTGGTTCTTGGAGCCTGGAGGCAGTCTTTTTGTATCCACGTTAGGCTGTGATATTGGTTTTAGTTCACTTGACCCTTTTTAGAAGGAAAAAAAAACAATCTAATGTATACTGCAAAATGTCAGGCTCTGCGTCTGGTTTCCATTGCGGGCTCATTTAGTGTTATCCATTGGTGTCAGATGTCAGTGGAACGACCTAATATATCAGTGTTTTGAGTCATATTCTGTCCATTTCCTCACAGCCAACAACAACAAGTTCCTGTCGGACTTTGGAATCCGTAACTGCAGCCGTCTGCAAGCTGATGACTTCCTCCAGGACTACACACTCATCATCAATATTATACACACGTATGTCTGTGTGTCTGTGTCTGTCTGTGTGCACGTGCACTATAAAGTCTTTTTGATTCCATCATCATGTCTTCTTTGGAGGCATGTTGCACAGAGAAAACATGCTCTCAATGAGTCGCGCATCGAGAGCTTGTAGATTGTCTATTTTCGGTTATTTTAGGGCATTTGATGTGGTCAAACTAACAGCGTCTTCCATCGGTCGGAAGCCTCAATTTTGTGATTTCATTAACCTGGCTGACAGCAGGGACAATATTACTAAAACATGATTGATCGTTTAGGAATCAGCGCTAGTGTGTGGTGAGGCTCCTTTCATGCTGTCTCACACATATTTAGGACATGCAAAAATTTTCAGTTGTGAGATTTTATTTAGCTTTATTCCATGTGTGCGCTTACGTGTTTTTTTTGTTTGTTTTACTAGGTATTATTGTTAGTGGGTAGAATTAAACGGCTATGTTTGTGTGCTCCAGTGAGGAACTAGAGAGGGATGTGGAGTTCGAGGTTGTGGGCGATGCACCTGACAAAGCTCCGCCCCCGTCCACCAACCAGGAAGAGGCCAACAGCAGCATTGCCAATGGAAACAAAGACTCCGCCCAGCCCTCCACCTCCTCTAAAGGTTGGCACAGTGAATGTCTATACCAGTATTCTCATGGCTAATATTGCCCCAATAGAGAACATTAGTGAATTTACCTTGTTGCATTAACCGAGATCGCCTTTAGACGCCTCCCAGTCCAAACGCTCTCTGCACCGAGTTCGCCTTTTGACGCATATTTTAATATAAACGGTTCAAAACTGTACGTGCTCATAACACTCCGGGTGTCTTCTCTTTTTTTATTTTCGTGCACAGAGCCAAGAACACTCGTCTTTTCATTGAGTCACATCTCGCTCATTTCTAACATTTCAAAGTGCTGTGTGATCATCGGAATTCAAGCTTTCATTTGGTATATAGATTGTGCGTGCAGGTCGTCTCTACGAAACGGTATAAAGCGAAAATGAAAATTTCGGGAAATCGGGAAATTAAACCCCATATAGCCTCCCATTAAATGGCTCTCTTCCTGCTCTGTAGCTGCAGCAGAGGCAGATGATGTCATGATCGTGGACTCCGATGACGAGGAGCAGGGGGCGTCGTCGTCCAGCGCAGCGACCAGTGCTGGCACCAAGAGAAAACACCAGGACGCCGAGACCGGCGAGTCCTCCTCCTCCAAACGTCTACGCACCAACCAATCAAGCGGAGCCGCCGCCGCCGCCACTGCCGATGATGATTCTGATGATGACATCATTGCTCTCGACTAACCCTCCCATTCAACTTCGTCTAGAAACTTTCTTTTTACATGGTTTTCGACTCAAAAAGGAAAAAAAAAGAAAACACGTTCACAAAAGAAAAGAAACTCTTTACAGAAGTTTCAACTGTTAATGGTCCGTCTTTCATCCCAGCTCTGTGGTCATGTTTTCATACTCCAGATTATTCCAGACATGATGCTGTAAATAGATTCTGTATGTACAGAAATCCTGTTTCCCCCATTTAACTTTTTTTGTTTGTTTGTTCTTATTCTTTCTCGTCCCTATAAAAGGCTTCTTTCCAGATAGTAAAAATGCTTTTTGATTTGTTTTGTATTCTTTTTTTTTTATATATATATATACAACTGTACTGTATTTCTCATGCCACACAAGTCAGGGTGTTTTTCTGTGCAACGTTGTCAGGCTAAAGAAAAAGATTAAAAACCAAAACCTTTTCCTGTTTTTTAGTATTGGTCTCGGTGTGTCGGAAGTGAAAGTAACAGACATATTAGTTTGCCACTGACTAGACTACAGAGAAACGGTATTACTGTTGCCAGGGGTTATTTTGGCTGCTTAGTTGACTTGGCACAGCTATTGATGGACAGTTTGATAAGCAACATGATTATAGTTATTGCCCCAAAAGTGGGTTGCTGCAATTAGACTATCTGACAATGTCTTCTATAACATAGCCAGAAATAACAGTTCGATGGGTTCTTTGTCACAAATTCCTTTGCAGTGAGATGCAAAGGAACACTGAAATTGCAGTAGCTTAGCGTTTTCCATCAATGCGTTTGATATAGGGAATTTAAAACTGTTGCTGGTTGGTGGTAGGGTTATGACCTGAACCGATTATCCTTCTAGTTCTGACTAGTAGTTGAACTTGAAAATGTAATGGTGAGATCTGCACTTGATTTGTAAGGAAGTTTTGACATTTATTTTTGTTATTGGTTTGAGTGCTGGCTTCCTCCCAGACGCCAGTTTAATAACTGCCGGTGTTTGTAAATGTCATGTTTCATTGTAATCTGACGTATCATTGAAAGGCCTTAACATCCCTTTGGACCAATACAGTGAAGGCAGAATAAATACGTGAAAGCTTCTAATTTATTTTTTATCTTGTTTATAAATTATTTGTCTCTTAACTTTGGAACACCATGCACCGTTTGTGATACATGCATGGAATGTGAGATTTAATTAACAGGATGCATCAGCAATTTGGCATGCCAGGCCCCTATGGCCAGGCCCCAATAGATATCTTTAAGGGTTAAAAAACTACAGATATAGACATGCAGTCTATTTGGATGGGTTTTTTTTACCCAATATCACCAGATTAGGACAATCATCAGCATTACGTATTTAAAAGAACTCTGATTTTGTTGCCATTCTTCCATTATCGCCATTTTGTTTATGATAGCCTACTTACTATTAGTTAAATCCGGACAGAGTATTATAACAGTTTTAGCCCTTGAGAAATGTGTAGTTTAGTTTATCTAAATGTACAGGATGTCACATATACACACACATCTGAATAACCTTTTATTTATTCTCATTTTAAGAGGTTTCCACCGGCAAATCAGGTTCAGATCATGTTAGTACATGTTTGTTTGCTTATGACGCATGCAAATATTTTTCTCTGTTCGTTTGTGTTAGGGATTAAAGTTTGCACCATGCATGTTGTTGAGACATTCCTGTACTGGGTCTGGGTAATTAACTAACATGCACACTGCATGCACACTGCACACATTGTCCTCATGTTTATGAGGTAAAGAGAGATTAGATGCATGCACACACACACACTCCCACACTCGTTGTCCTTGACCGTACATTGTTTTTAACATGTGTTCATGCCCTGACTCAGTGGTGAGTGGTCCTTGAGGGGGGGTTTCCATGTGGTCCCCAGCTAAATGATGGAGAGTTGGTAATTGCATGGTCACCAAATGGTCCTGGACCCTTATAGACCTTTAACTAGTGTAAAATGAAACCAAACTTAATTTTACACTCAAGAGTTAATTATTTTTAAAACATTTTAATTTACAAGACGTCTACACAATTAGAGAATGTAGAAGAATTGTTATTAATACAGACAGCATGGAAATCTGGACATATAATTTAGTTTTGGGTCTGCAAGGCTAAATCTAATTAAATTGTGCTCCATAGCTCAAATGTAGAATAAATCATGGAAAACCACTGGCCCATAAATGAAATCAGTTCAGGACTTCAGGTTCCATACATTCGTGGTTATATGTCCCAGACTCCCAGACGGAAGTGGTCAAGTGGAACATTAGTTAATAATAATACACACATAACAACACTTTTCACTAACAACGGTTAGCTATTAGTGTTAGTGTGTCATCAGTGATCACGTCATTTGATTTCATGACTGAATTCAGTGAATTGTTGTTATGGTGTACTGTAGTGACTACACTGAAGGCTACTATAAAGTAGATAAGGATGAGAGCATGTGCGTTGTGCGTGCATCATCACAAACGCCCCTACGCCTATTGGTCGGTTTTCCATGTGGCGACCACCCCCTTCGTCCCACTCCTCTCCGGCCATCATGCCGTTACTGCCGTATGGCGGCCCGTCTGATCTGTCTACTACCGTATATATTTGAATTGATGCCTTGCCTTTTGAAGGGCACGTCTTAATAATAACTTTAGCCAAACGCGGAACCGGTTGAACGGGTCGTGCCAAGATAATGCCTTTGAATGTTTAACCGCTACCTTAACGCATCATCGCCAACTGCCAAGAAGAGAAGAAAAGAGTCGAATATTTTCTCCACCTCCTTCGACAACAAACAACTGGCCTGGAAGCGAGTTGTTGTTGTGAAATCGACGTGTTGCTGCTCGTAAAAAAAGGAAAAGACAGAGAAAACCCACCCACCGCCGATCGATCTGCCACGACTGCTTGATCTTTACCCATTTCTTTCTTTGTCTTCTGGTTGCATTCCCCATCCTACAGTAGCTACAGCTGGATCAACAACAACATGGTGACATTAGTGTCATCTCTCGCCAGACCTCTAGCTCGCCAGCTTCACCGGCGGCTCGTCAAACATGAAGCATGCAGGAGAGTTCAGCAGCGCTTCATCCCCGTTAGACAATACTGCAACCTCACGGCGTGTTCCAGCAAATATGTGCTGTCACAGAGTAAGTATACCCGGTAGCTATTATTGGAGCCACAAACAGACACATGGGTTGTTTAAATATAGCTGGTGATAGCCATTATTATGCTGTTATTGTGACACTGACAGCCATGGATCATGTGCTGAATGATGATAGTATGCTCATCTTTCCACCACCCTGGCTGCTTCACATACATCACATTCGATGTCACATACCTGTCTATGTCTATTATATATAAATGTTAAATGTATGTCATTGGTTTCGTTTAATTGCTCGGTACAGTCTTTTTTCCTTCTACTTTTTATCATATCAAAGCATGCCTGAAGAGCGCTTCCAGGAAAGCCCAGGACTGGATTTGTTTTATTTACTTTTTGCATATCACTGCTTGGCTGTCAGGTCATGCGTTTTTAACTTTGTCTTTATCGCCCACCTCCTGTCGGGATTGTCGGCCACGAGTCGTGTTTATATTTATAACCACGACGATGTTATAAATATAAAACAATCATCGAATAGCTTAATCTATTCTAGACGTATAGACAAGATGACGTGCGTGATCAATAGATCCTTCGATGTTGCACAGAAAATGCAATTGGACAGTTTCTATTCTCTGAAAATGTTGTTCTTTTGGGTCCCTAATCTGATCCCCGAGACATAGTTAACAGATTGAGTCGAGATGATCCTGTTTGATTAATCAGCGCTGCATGGAGAAAGCAACATCCTATGTAGTTTGTAGGCTTGTAGCTACATACATATGATTTGCTAAATTGCTACACATTTCCAAGATGGTTGTTGGATATCTACATCATGATTATTATACTAGTCTAGACTCTGAGACTCCTAGAGGGTCCTCAGGGGTACTACAGGACAGGGTGCTACAGTTGTATGATAAAGGGGGAGGGGTTAGGGGAGGAGATGATGTTTTTTTCATCCAGGAAGAAACCATAAATACAAAGGGAAGACATCATTGCACATAACACCACACCAAGGGGTCTAATGAAGTACTGTCGCCTCATAAACATGAAAAACTTCTAAAGCTTGTAAATCTTTACTACCGCAGTCGACCAAAGTGGTGCACACTGCACAGGTCAAACAATACAACAAAACAATATAATAATGCCATGCATACTGCATAATTGTATTGTTTCTGTGAGTCGAAAGTCGAAAAAGTGGGCCTTAATTCAGTAAACACCTTGATGGACTGGGCAGAGTTAATGAATGTGAAGGGGAAGGTCATTCCAGAGCCTAGAGGCAGGCTCACATGGAGACAACCTATATAGTTTGTCTCCATGTGAGCCTGCATCACATGTGCTGCTTCATCTCTCTCTCAGCTATGGGGTCCTAGGCCTGAACATTTAAGATGCACGCACACACACACTCCCACACTCTTTGTCCTTGACCGTACATTGTTTTGACCGAACATTCCGATCGGAGCGCCCACAGAATGTTGGATACATCCAATACTAGATTGTCTGGCACGGCACGACTTTTATGCCGCACCCCAACACATTATGTACAAAGTTAACACACACCGCATAAAGATTTTGTCTTGTTCCTCATCTTCTGCCAGCTCAAGGCACACACGGGGGCTATTTTTAAGTGGAGAAACAGTTAAGGACCACAGCACTTTCAAGTTCAACCAAGACAAACTAACTTGAGTTCATATTTAACTTTAACAAGACTTTTAAAGTGCTATTTAAGAAGGGCTTTTTTTGTTTTGTTTTTTTGCTCATACAAACCTATGTCTTTATTTTTTATTTTTATGATCAGTACTTTATTTTAGATTTTTTACAAACACATAAAACAGAGAACTTAAAATACAAACACAAACAACAACATCAGAGTACGTATTCATGGACAGACAAGACAGATGATACAAACCTATGTCTTGACTCTTGAATAGACCTGTCTGTCCACATGCCTGGTTTATGATCTGTCTACAATCTACTGTACACACCAGTGTTTGTCAGAACCATTTTGGAGTCGCAGGCCCATCTTTAGTTTTTTTCAGTGAATCTTTTACAATAAAGGTAGGGTAAATGATATTTTTTGGTTAAAACAGTTTTTATTAAAAGGTTAAAACTATATTCTGATAGTAATCATTGCTAGAGTGTTGGTTTAGTAACAGAGGTTACCAGCTCTCCAGCTCTTTAATGAACAGAAAATACATTGTCAGGTAGGTGACAACATTTCAGCCAGTAGGCTATGCCATGGTACCCATTAGATTAATCAACCACCATCTTAATTTTCCACTTCCAATTTAGTTTGCAAATTTATCTCAAGATAATGAACCCCTATAACTGCTCCCAATGAGCAGGTTGATGATGGGTAACTGGAAGGCTCTCCCCAAAACATGCTCGCCCCCATTTTTTTCCGCAGAAAACTCTTGTTTTTGTTTTACTGAGGATAAGGTTAGGTTTTGGCAAAGTTTTATTGAGGTTAAGTTTAGGAATAAGGTTAGGTTTTGGCACCGTTTTACTGAGGTTACGTCTAAGGACTGTGTTTTGGGGCGAGCGTTTGGTATGCCTTGGTTTCCTCCTCCACCGGTGTGTGAATCTGAATATAATGCACATTGTAAAGCTCTTTCGCACACACTATTACATACAGTATATGTTCAGCAGATTAGGAGGAGCCTACCTTCCCTGCCGTTCATTCACTACATTCCCTGCCGTTGACGGAGATCTCCGTCAAGTCTAATCCAACGCTTCACTGATGATGATGATGGAGATCTCCGTCATGATCTCCGTCATCAGGTCTTTTGATAGGTTGCGCTCTTGGCCAACGTATGAATGGTTCTAAGTTGCTTAAGCAACGGATTCAACCGTAAATGAACCAGAAGTGAACATTTCGCCTGCCATTCGCCTCCACGTTATCAGATTAGATTTACAAAAATGCATTTATCTCAGATTCTTTTCCCAGATTGCGTTTTTGGTCTAAATACGTTTTATTAAACGGCCACAAGATGATCGTCCGTCACAACACACAGCGTTCATTTTTTGGCTGCAGATGTTTTATGAATTTTATTTTCGTAAATCTTTTTCAGTCGTACATTTATTTTTCCGGGTCACACCCATAATCTGTTGTTGGCCATATAACCGTATTGTCCCTGCGGCCCGTTCAATTCTGCCTGGGGACAAGTGTTGGCCTTTCTCAATTTCCTGTCTCTCCAAAGTAACTGTCCTGTCTAAAAATAATAATAAACATCTGGGAAGAAAAAAAGTCCACAAGGAACAGAGCCCCGTAGTTGTGATTACACTGTTGTGAATTTCTTGTGAATTTCAAAAGGTAGAAAAGAAGGAGAAGGTAAACACCAATCTTGTGGTCTTGGTGATGACATTTATCCAGTGAGTTATTGTGTATAGGTTTCTAAGCACTTATTGTGTGCTGGCCCCTAGGAACAGAGAGCCAGTCAGACAACTCCCTGTGGAGGAGTCAGTGTGAAATCTGATGAAGATCAGACCCCAGTCAGACCTGTTCACTATAGTCTAGTCTACTTGATGGATAGAGTGGAAAAACAATGCATTATAATGCGTCACTGCACTTTAAAGAAAATCATGGGTAGAGACTTCCCCATGAAGACTCTGTTTTTTTAGATTGTGGGTGCATTTTACAAGATCCAAATAAGAAAGAACGAGACAAAGTAATTAGAAAGCAGGCCAGGCCTAAAGACAACTTGGCCTGTGTCAGTTGATGACCAGGAACGATTTCTGACCCCCTTTTGTTTGTGCCAGGACATTCCACGTGTCACTTTCTGTAAAGCCAGCCCACATATTTCTTATTTTGCCATTTCCTTTTGGAAAGGAAAAAAAGGACAGGAGGAAATGTTATTACTCAGCTTTTCAGCTTTTCTTTCATTTCCTTTCAATCGGGCTCAGGGAAGGAGTGTGTGTGTCTCTGGGCTTCTGTTAGCAGTCAAGGTTTTTGAGACTTAGACGTCATCTACAGAGGGTCACTTTCTCGTTTTGCTTTGTTTTATTTTCAAAAATGGACTGTTGTTTACAAATGCAGGAGGCAGCTGAGAACAGCATGAAGAGTAGGTATCACTGTCAGCATTTTTCTTGTGTTGTGTTGAAAAATAGACAACACTGACTCAGCTGCTGGTTTTAATCTTCTCTTCATCTGTTCTGCTCTGTGTCTTATCGCTTTGCCCTCTCTCTTTTCATCTTCTTTATTCTCTCTTTTCATCTCTCTTCCAGTGCATCCGATGTGGCAGGAGCCTTTGGAAGTGCCGGGAGGTGAGCGTCAGTCTCCCATTGACATCGTGGTGCGGAAGAGCGTCTTCGACCCGGCACTGAAACCTCTCGTTGCCGACTATGACCCGAAGACCTGCCAGCAGATCTGGAACAACGGCTATTCGTTCCTGGTGGAGTACCATGACACCACGGACAAATCCAGTAAGTTGTGTGTTGTGGTACTGTGCTGTGCTGTGGCACTGTGAGTTTCCATGTTGAATTAAACTCCCCCTGGGGTGGTGGCCTGGTGGGTCAGCTTTTTCAAAGGGATATTAAGCAAGAGGATATTGTTGAGCAAGCTCATTTTTAAAGCAAATTTGTAAGGATGTTTATATTATCGTCACTGTAAATTATTTTGTAAATGAATGCCATACCTCACCCTATGACAGCTCAAGTGTCGCATTTCTGCTACACTGCTGCCGAGTTGCTGTCGAAGTGTTGTTCAAGTCGCCACACTGTGTAAAACGAAAAGAGTAGACTCAAATAACACAAGGAACTGGTTACCAAGAAGAGTGAGTTCCTTTTACAGAGCAGAGCAGGAAGAGAGATGGGTCGTGGAAATTGTGAAACAAAAACATATGATTGCATGGTGCTTCACTGCATCATTGGAGCACTGAAAAGTGTAAGCCAGCTTTCTCTGTAGCTTGACCTATAGCCTAGTGAAGCAACATTACTTTCTAAATGCCTCTTTAGAAAATAAGAAATTGTAGATATGTAGCTGCGGCAACTTGGACTGAGTTAACAAGGGAAGGGCTGAACAATAAAGTATTTAATTCCCTTACACTTTGAGCTGAAGCTTAAAAGTTTAAATGATTTTCACATGAATAGCCTAACCCTAAGTACTGACATAATTCATTTCATATGTTGCATTACCAAGCCCTTTTTTAGCAAAAGGCCGATGCACACCTCAGAAGGCTAGTGACAGGTGCGTAGGGCAATAGAGCATACATTAAAAAGGGTATCTTTGAAAAACAAAGAAAAGGTCCCGCACACTGTCAGACACACATTTTGGCAAGTGTCTGATATATTTGCCATTATTTAACTTTTTTGACTACACCGCTATTGGTAAATTATATTGCCACTGTGTCACAAGTTTTATCCATTTTCAACCTGGTGTCCTAATTTTTGGTAGAGGAAATTCTTGAAAAGTTTTCAACAATAGCAGCTCACAAGCTTGTAGACCAGCTATTTTTGAAAATGTTTGGATAGCGCTCAAGTGGTAAATATAGGTCAAAGCATGGTAATCAGTGGTCTTGGACAATATTGAGATTGGCATCAGACCCAAAACTGGCATCGGTCGGGCTCTAAGGTTGGAAAAAAAACCAGCTGCCTCGTGCCACATGGAAGTGGTGACTGTCATGTGACTTGCCTGCTTTATCTGAACAGTAACAGTCAGTCAATGTCTAGAGTAGGCTATGCAGGGAAGGCATAGTCATTGGACTGGAGTTTCCTCACTTGACATGACTTGTCATGAATCAAATTATAGTTTTCTTTAATGAATTTATATTGTTCAGCAGTGAGGGGATTTTGACTCGACATAGGTCTGCTGGACATTCAGATTAAGGTTTAAAACTTTACAGAACAGACAACACCCTACCCTGAAACATCTCTTTATTTTGTTAGTTTTATTGAGCACTGATAACTATCTGAGCATTTTACCGGTGCCATTAAGAACATCAGGGTTCATCAGGTCATATGAATTGTTTTACACAGCAGAACCGTTTTACTGAATTTGTTCTGCCTTTTGGTTAATTAGTAAAATAATACACAACACAAGATCCAATGCAGCCATCTCTCTAACCTACTTATATAAATATATGCTTACAGGAATTGTGGCATTAATCTTTCCATTTAACAGAATGTGAAACAGTCACTCCTTTCATATGATTCATGACAGTTTTTCCATTCTGTTTTCTTCCTCCTTCCTGGTGCAGCACTGAGAGGGGGCCCCCTGGAGGACAAATACAGGCTGTGTCAGTTCCACTTCCACTGGGGTGAAAGTAATGCCTGGGGGTCAGAGCACACTGTGGACAGGAAGCTCTTCCCTGCAGAGGTTGGTTTTCCTTTTTTTTCCTATTTTAAGTAGCAGAGCAAACGCTTAGGTTGTCCTTACATGGGATGGGTTGGGCTATTTGTGTTTTATTAGCAACAGAGTTCTTGCATCTAAGAAACGGACAGATTTCTGTCAGAACACAGCTTGATTACGATGGACATGTCTCATGTGTAATAACTAATAACCAAAAGACATGATGCTTAGTTTGCAACAACAGCATACAGAGGAGTCTCCACTCTGCTGAACCTTGCATAAGGCATATAAGCAAGGCATTACACAATATGAGCTACATACGTAGAGGTGGCATGGATCATTGGACCACTGTAGCACGCTATGCAGTGATGTGGTAGACACATGGATAAGTGCACATGGTGGTTTGTTACACGTGTCCCTGTCGGGGGGCATACGTTAGTCCGACATAGACTCGCCCGTGGCTCCGACATACATGGTAGGTAAAGACTCACCCATGGCTTCCGCGTGCAGTTAGAGTTATGTTAGGGTTTGGGCCGGGGTAGTGTGTCGGACTATTAGGACGTCGGACCAAAGATATGCACTCGTCTCTGTCAGGCATGTTAATGGAAAGTTCAGCACATCAGAGGACAGGCAATGCAGACAGACAGACAGACAGACAGACAGACAGACAGACAGACAGACAGACAGACAGGCAATATAGACAGACAGACAGATAGGCAATATAGACAGACAGACAGATAGGCAGAGACAGAATGTGCTTGCTTGTGAGTAAACCACACTCTACCAAAGGCCATTTGTTTTAATACATATCAGTCTCAACTCCACATCTATATTATTTTCTTCTTTTTGTGTTCTATTATATAGTTTCATACGTCCACAGACAGGGGGCTGGAGTTTTTTACACCAAGTATGAATCAAACCCCTAAATATGACATAACGTGACATTGCCTTTTCTCCTCTACCCGTCCGGTGAGTTTACACAAACGTCACCGTCTCTTCTGTGCCGTAGGTCCCACCTACCTTCCTCGTTCTTGGAAGAAGGAAACACTATTTTCACGTGTTGTTTCCATTCACTCCATTGCATAACAGCCACTTGTTACAGTGTGTGGCCATGTGTGAGTTCCTGACACAGGCCTATATTGGTTCAGGTGATGGGAATGTACCCATGTCATGGTTCACATCCCTCAACACAACTCGGGTGTCGAGTATTGTGGAAAGAGGATCACATTACAGTCCAACTGGCTGGTGACATTGTTCCGTGTGTGTGTACGTGTGTGTGTGTGTGTGTGTGTGTGTGTGTGTGTGTACGTGTGTGTGTACGTGTCCTTTTGTGTAGTGGTGAGCACTGATCCGCAGTCATCAATGATATAACAATGATATGATGTAGAACTCATTGCCCTTAGAGGAGTCACAGTCATCATAGCCAGACTGACTGTGCCTGACCTAGTTCTGGGATAGATAGTACAGTACATTTATGGCTGGGTCTCTGTCCATTCATGTGCCACGGGAATGTTAAAGTGAGGTGCTTTATTCAAGGGGCAAAAATGACCCCGGGCCATAACTAGAAGGTAGCTCACGGATAAGCAATCTGGGATCGCGGGACGATCGCGGACCACCCAGGAGATGATTTTTTTTAACTTAAAACTTGTGTTCAAATTGCGCCTGATGCCATGATGATTTCAAATTTAAGAGTTAGGTAGAGTGTGCGTGCGTGCGAGTTACAGTGAATGCTGGAAACCCGTGAACTTTGGAAAGGCAGAATGGGATGCTTCGATGTTGCTATGGTACAAATCGAGCGATCTCCTAACAACGAACACGACAGTTTAGCAATTCCTTTGTGTTTAAGAGCTTATACTTCTCTTGGTTTGTGTAGCTGTCTTCTAAGTAGGCCTCTGACTGTAAAATGATAGCAGTCAGCAAGCATGCAATCAGCTCGTCTCCATTTCCAGGGTTATGTGAGTCCCTATCTCCTCCTTGGGTGGACCTATAGATCTGTCTGTCTGTCTGTCTGTCTGTCTGTCTGTCTGTCTGTCTGTCTGTCTGTCTGTCTGTCTGTCTGTCTGTCTGTCTGTCTGTCTGTCTGTCTGTCTGTCTGTTGGTGTGAGTGCTAATAGGCATGCATGCGTTTTGTTTAGGGTCTGTTGTTGGTGGGAGTCTGGATTGGAACGTTGGATGTTTTCAGACTGTAATGAAGAAAGGAAGGGAATAGGGATTTTTTTTTATTTATTAATTTGTTTGGCAGTAGATCCATAATACATAAACACTTGATGTTTGACTCGAGACATTATTGTCTGTAGTAGTTTGTTGGCTGTTGTTTTTACGGCATGGCTCCACAGAGGCGTGCCATCTAGAACAGTGTGTCTGTTTGTTCGAAGCTAATCTGGCAAACCATTGCATCGGTCATTGCCAAATTGCATGTGTACACTGCCAGTAAGCTTAGCTCCAGTAACTATTTTCACAGTAAATGGGCACTGATCAGGCTGAATCATTTTTTTCAGCCGGGGCGCCTGATGGAGGGGAAAGGAACTGGTCGGAATAATGTGTTCCTTCCACGCGCTACGTCCGGCCAGGGAAATTCCCCCCTGTCAGGGGAAAAGAAGCAGCTTGGACTCCTCATGCATAGAAGGAGGCATGAGGTCAGTCCGCTGCCCCCCCCCCAGGTTGGCAGAGGAAGTGTAGCGCCCAGGATTACATTAAATAATTGGCACTGGGTGAAAAAAACTGGGTTGCAAAATCGTGGGATAAAGTTTATAAGGCTGAATCATTTACCAAATTGGAGTCACATGCTGGCCAAATTAAGTCCAAGATCCACATCGGTTCCCATGCGGATACCGAGATCGACACGATTGGATTTGTCTACCACATT
This sequence comes from Protomyctophum bolini, assembly GCF_963924005.1. Lineage (NCBI taxonomy): Eukaryota > Metazoa > Chordata > Actinopteri > Myctophiformes > Myctophidae > Protomyctophum > Protomyctophum bolini. The sequence continues at coordinate 44,658,205 of NC_137865.1, forward strand.
CACGGGAAACAATCCATAAGACATGCACACACATTAACCTGTTTAGTCTCTCATCTTATATTCATGGATTGTTTGTATTGATTGACTGTGTTCCCAGCTCCATCTGGTCCATTGGAACTCAGACAAGTACAGTCTGTTTGAGGAAGCAGTGATGGAGCACAACGGTCTGGCTGTTCTAGGGGTTTTCCTCAAGGTAAGCACAGGTGCACACAATCACATACACACATACACACAGGTGCACACTTTACATACACAGGGAAGCAGATGCTGAGACTATCTTACCCCCTCAGGCCGGGCACCCATATTTGGGTTCTGTACAGTATGTACAGTATTCAAAAATGTAATTTTTTTGATGCTGCTATATAAATATTTGAAGTTTTTCAGAAACCTTAGGTCAGGATTTAGAGGCGTTTTTAGAATCGGCTTTATGCCTAAATGGGTTAAGGTGCAGTTTATTTGTCTGTTTACAAGACAGGCAGACAACCAGCAAAGCTTGTTTTGCTACTACGTGGCTTATTTCTAAGCTATAATGTTTTCAGATACATATTTTAGCATGCTGATGAAGTTAAAACGAGTAATACACTGTCTGGATGTCATCTTGAATAAGATTAAAAACGAAGTAGTTTACAGGGACCTTAACTGTGGCACATTATAGTTTGTATGATGAATGAATATGTACTATGCACAACTTACATTACGCTAATATCTGTTTTGTATTCCTTTTTTTAGGTGGGAAAGAGACACGAGGGACTTCAAAAGTTAGTGGATGCCCTGCCTGCAGTTAGACACAAGGTCAGAACACCATGCACACACACTGACGAACACTCTGAACTGTGCTAAGCTAGCAAATGATCTTAGTAAAACCCTAAAAGAGAAAAAATAGGGGGATGAAGAGCAAAACATTTATTGTGAAATACCATTAAGATTGAGTTCATTGAGTTCAAGTTAAAGAGTCTGGCTGCCCTTAATTCCTGGAAACCGAAATCTTATCTTTCTGTCCTCATAAGCTTATCTCTAAGCACACCTGATAACGTTTGTCTTCTGTATATTAATTACTAACCAAGATAAGTATTTATGTTGGCAAGGAGTGTTTTCCTAGTAAAGACTTGAAGTGTGGTGATGTTGTTTTTCCCTATGCCACCTCACCACGTACACCCTGGCTGGCAGCAGTGGCTCAGGGGGTAGAATGGCCGTATGGGAACTTTAACCCATTTAGGCCTGACGTCGAAATAAATAAAAAGTCTTCTGAAAGAATATTATATTCAAAGATTTGTGCCACATTTTCACAATTAAAAAAAAAATAGCAGATCTACAAGCTCGTAGCTTGTAGATCTGCTATTTTTCAGTAGCTAAAGTATAACATAATGCTTAGTTAAAACACCAAAAGGGGTTCCCTCCCAAAATGGGTTAAGGGTCCCGGTTCGATTCCCCTGCTCAGTGTTAAAAGTGCCTTCATGTCAAAAGCATTCTTGAGCAAGGCATGCTCCCGAAGAGCCTTGCCTGTTATCAAAAGCGTTGTACCTGTTCCCCTGTTGCCTGTACCAACGTTGATGATCACTGGAAAACATTTGTTTTGTTTGTATCCACCAATAGGACAGTGTTGTGGAATTCGAGACGTTTGACCCTGCCTGCCTGTTGCCCGCCAACATCGATGACTACTGGACGTATCACGGCTCTCTGACCACGCCCCCTCTGACGGAGGCTGTCACCTGGATCGTTATGAAGCAGCACATAGAAGTCAGCCATGACCAGGTGTGCTAACTGTTACTTCGCAGCATTTCATTTTTTTATTTACTTGACCTCTGACCCTGTTGTTGGTTGACTAGAGCTTGTGTCACTTTGTAAGTCTCTCTGCGTAAGACGAGCATCTGCTGCTAGATCGGTGGCTCAATGTTTTCAGGTTGTTTTTTTTAAGTCCTTAAATTGTCACTTCTCTGTCATCTGGGGACCTCCCTTCAAAATCGTCTGCGGACCCCCCTGGGGGTCCAGACCCGAAGGTTTAGAACCACTGTGCTAGATGCCTAGATTGACAGAGTAAAGGGACTTGTACTGTTTGACTCATTTTTAAATTTGAATATAACTTGGCTCATTGGTTCTCACCTGGAGGGTATCCAGATGGTCCCCAGATCAATGTTGGATAGTCGGAAACCACATGGACCCTTATATGTGGTTGTAACTCTGAGAGTGTACAAATGGAACCAAATTTGGTTCCACAAGTAATTTTGTACACTCAGAGTTATTGTGATCCGTGGTCTAATGCAGGGCCCTATAGTTATTTTCAAAACATCTTGACATTCTTTGAAAAATGTCTGAATATATTTTTTAAATTCTAACACCACAAACTTTGCCAACATGTCCGTTCTGTTGTCCTCATTAAGCTGGCGGTGTTCCGGAGCCTCCTGTTCACCTCGGCGGAGGAGGAGGTGCAGAGGAGCATGGTCAACAACTTCCGCGTGCAGCAGCCCCTGTGTGGACGCCCCGTCCGCTCCTCCTTCACCCCCTTCCTTCAGGGGGGGGAGGACCCTCACACCCACTGAGGCGGGTGGACAGACTGATAGTGTACCCAGACATACGCAGCCAAGAGGCGCCAAGAAAGCGCCTAGAGCAGGCGTCTCTTCCTGGTTTTCCAACAGCTGGTGGATGGAAATGACGCTCGCGCACAGCTGAAACTTGACGCGTCGGCAAAAATAAAGTTTGCAGCCGCGTGCAAACGTCATGTCCATCCACCAGCTGTTTAAAAACCAGGAAAAGACGCCTGCTCTAGACGCTATCTTGCCGCCTCCTGGCGCGTATGTCTGGGTGTACCCAGACACAAACAAACACATGCACACACACACACACACACACACACACACACACACACACACACACACACACACACACACACACACACACACACACACACACTCCTTAAGAATATACTGTACACACCCCTGGAGAGATCCCAGCACTCGGGGGTGAACAAAGTCTTAATTTTTATTTAATTTTTTGACACTTTGTCCATCTGCCCGGCCGGCTGGCTTTGGTCACTGTTGCTGTGGGAACTATGTGTTTGTGGCATTAGGAACATTACAAGACGGGATGAGACGGTTTTAGCGTTTCGGTGTGTGTGATACCGTATGTCCTGTTGCACGTCGACCCTCGTGATTCACCTGGTTCTATTCAAACCACACCAATCGCCATGCATCTACTTGCAACCGTTTGGTTGCAAGGAGTTGCATGGCGACCCATTTGTGTACAGTAGCTTGAGCTTTAAACATCGGTACTAAGATCATTTAACCAACAAGGCATGATGACGATTGTGGTGGTGGTGGTTGCTGCTGCTGTGGGAGGGAGATGGGACAGTAATATCTTTTATGCATTTTGTCAATCTGACAATATTTATTATGCTCATATAGTTACAGTACACGGCTACTGTAATGTATGATGTACAGGTGTTCCAAACATCACCAACTCTTTATCCTCTTGTTTCAGGATAAAAAGCGCCTTCTACTGGCCATAGTCACTATTACAACTGTGGCTGTGATATACATAAGGAGGTGGGGGTTAGAGAACTCTCACACGTTTACTCCTAATCATCGCCCATGAGATTTTAAGTGGACTGATTTAGCCGTGTGCATCTCTGATAGAGTGAATATATAATATATAGGCGTACTTTTTATCATTGCTTTTATCAATAATCTACGAGGTAAATAGATTGTACGTGTACGTGTTACCGATAACTTGTTTTCATAGTTTACTAAGGGGAATAGAACGTACTGTGCAGTTGAGTGGTTTAATACCTTGTCTGCCACTGTGGAGATAATCAGATATTGACCACACCACGTAGCCTGGTAGGCTACTTTACAGTTTTTACAGGATTTAAACATCCGCATGCTTGGGCTACTCTGAAGATTTAAAGGTACTTCAGTGTAGTTGTTTGCTATTATACAAGTAGCAGACTAATAGCAGACTAATGTACAGTATATAACTGTCTAAACCCTGGTTTCTTTGCAAGGTTACAGTAGCCCTGCACCTTTATTTTTTTAGCAATGTTTAATTAATTAATCAGTTCTCTTCTTCCATGCGTTCACATGGGCAGATGCAAAGATACAGTCTACCATTCATTGTCAATGGAAGCCAGCGACGTGAAGATGCAAAGATGCATCCGAAGTTTGTAGCTGCTGCAAAAGCTACAAACCTACAAAGCTACAAATTGAAGCTGAGCTGGGTTCAGTTTCCAGATGCAAAACAACAAATATGCTGTGGTGTTTGCATCTTTGCATATGCCTCGTGTGAACGCAGGGCTTAAAGCTCTCAGTCCTGGGGACGGATTTCAGTCCTGAGGATTTCATAGAGGTCATTTAATGTTAACGCAATGGTCTTACAGCAGAGTATAATTAGGAACCATAACCACAGTGCCTTTAATGTTCTTTCTGTTTCATGACTCACTGCCCTGGGCCAAGTTTCCAAAATGTAAATTAACATGGAAAGCATCCGTGTTCCACTATGATGTGAGTCTCGACCACTAGAACGATGCTACCATGATATTGGTAAGCATTGCCATGTTTGTCCCTATTGAATTTCCAGTACAATTCCACTTGGATGACTAGAATCTGGCGGTGCTACTACTAGAAGAAGTCACTCTGGGCATTAGTCGTGGGGTTTATGTACTGGAATTTGTATTATTATTTTGGTAGAAAAAGAGTGAGCTGGCCAGAAATCACAGGACAAATCAAAATCTCTACTGGTACTGTGTGAATTGATTTTAAAAAAGCAATATTTTTTAGATACCGTGTATTGTCATGAACTGCTGTTTCCTGCATTTTTTTTTTTTTTTTAATAATGTCAAAACGCACAACAGATTTCTGTCCAAATTGCGATCCATATGAGGGATGGAACTAGATAAAACGGGCTGTATACAGTACTGGGACCAATCAACAACTCGCTTGTTATCTGTCAACTCAAAGCACACCTGTACAAGTGAAATGGTAATATTGGTTTCCACTTTTTCAGCTACTTTAGCTATGCTTCCATAGCCTTCAAATTAAAAACTGGACCTCATAAATTATGAAAAATCAATCATGTTTAATTTCTTTGTCATAGATGTATTGTATATACTGTAAATGGAATAGTTTTCTCAACGTAGCTGTGGTATTTCACTAGATGATCTAATGCAATAATATGCTACCTTGCATCATGCAATACTCTGAAACCTTGTAATGTAACCTATTTGACCTACTGTATATCACAACCACAACAACCACAAGTTGTTACCTGGGTGTGCCTTATTCAACACAACAACCTTGCAGAGAAAGAGAAACGCGCAGAGAGAGCTCATGAAGTAGACACACACAGAGAGAGAGAGAGAGAGAGAGAGAGAGAGAGTGACGGGTAGAAGAGAGGTGGAGTGAACTACTAGAGAGGAGCCTTTGATGTTAACAGGGGTTGGCTGAGTTTGAGTATACGGCGGGAAAGACAGACGAATCACTTCCGTAAAAATGTGGCGGTCAGTTAGGTTTGTGATCTGCGGAGTCAAAAGAGGAAGGAAGGTTACGGTTGTCGTCTGTCAGTGTTGTCGTCGTTGTCCGTGACACTGGCTCTGTTCAAATCTCAATTTGAACTCCAAATGAAAAGAGCCACTTATCTTTTAGTTCACTATTACCCCTATACTCACATGATTGTACACATGCACATAGTAGCCCCTCACTGGTGTCTCCTTTATGTAAACCTTCTCTAGTTGCTCATAAACCTTACAGAAAACATGAAACAAAGACTTTATACACACAGAAGCCCTGCGGCCCCTGTCACACACGCACACACATACTCGCACCCTCTGCCAACCCCCGTGCAGCTCTCTTCAGTGGTTCCTAGAAATGCCTATACTAGGGTTCCTCCCCTAGCAGGCATTCAAGCCTTTAGCCGAGGGCTAGTGTGTGAGGCCATGCATTGAAAACACTATGCTAACTGAACATGTATATGAAAGGTTGCTGTAGATGCTAACGTTGGTTTTGCTGGCGTGACGATGATTCGATCTGAAGCCTTACTTAGACACACTAGATAAACAATGAGGGGGCCAGAGGGAAAAGTGCGGGAAGTTTGAGAACAGTTGTTCATGATGTATGAAACATTTAATATTTGCATTTTCTTCACTTTGTGCATTTTAAGCCTTTGATTTGGGGAATGTTCATCATATACATTTTGATACGGTTCACCAGTAACCTCAGTGGGGATGTTGGTAGTTTGCTGTTTTTGCTGGATTTTGGTGTTTTGTGTGTCGTAGAAACTTGGTGGCAAGGGACCCAATATTGCCTTCCCATTGTACAGGAGTATTTCATTGATTTATTACACATGTATGCACTATTATCTTTTTATCATGTATTACAGCTTATTATAATTATGTTTCCTTTCATTCAATACATTGTATTGTTTTATCATATAATGCAGTCCATCAAGGCTATCGATGCCGCTGTGATATATTTTCATTTTTCTCTGCCATGAGCACTTAGAGCAACGGATAATGACATTACAGGTGACATTCAATTGACTTCCTCCAGAGATGTATACACAAGAATGAAATGCTGACACTGAAAAATCTCTTGTTATAGAACATAATCTCTATGCACCAGCACCCCCCCTGGTGCTGGCTTAAAATCCCCCTGTCGTGTTGCATCTTTGGTGGGAGCCTATTTTGGAGTATGTGATGTTGTGTTGCATACCATAAGTGTTCCTTTGTAATCTCACTCACAGTCAAACACCCATTTTCGAAACCTTCTCCTCCCCTTACTCTCATTCTCAGTTATGTTTTAGCAGGTGTGCTCCACACTTGTGAAATGTGTAGCTGTGTATTCTGCTGTACACTATTGTTGTATGTAGAGCATACTCTTACTGTTTATTTGCTCAACGGGCAGCTAACATTCCTGCCCTATGGGGCTTATTGAGGCCCGTTCTCATCCCAACATGCCTTCATTGCTCCACCCGGGTGACTTCTCATTGGACCAGTCCAGCTGTGTGTCTAGGAAGTGTTTTGCTCCCTCAGATCCTAGCTCTCTGGGGGAACTCTATAAACTACAACCAATGTGCACATTGACCAGGCAACGTGGATGTACAGAAAAAATAGTAGATACGGTATATTTTAACAAATTCTTTATGAGATATATTAAAATATTGTATAATAAAAAGTAACATGATTTGTGATCTGAATGCTTTTGCTTAACGAGTTATGTTTCCCATATGGACAAAGGAATTGTACTTAGTTCAAGTGATACAAAAGGAAGCTAGCATGAGATAAGGACATGGTGCTGGTGACAATAATTCAATTTTCATTAAACATTGTGGACATGAGAATGATTAAAGGTCCAATCAGGCTGTCAGAAATACAATACAATTCTTGTTGTGTACAAGGCGATCATTAGGAGAGCATGAAGCTTAGCTCATGATGCTATAGTTTCTTTGCAACCATGATAGGCAAAGTCAGAAGCAACTGTTTGGAAAACTAGCTGTGTTGTGAGTGGTGGATACAGTATGTAATACAAAGCTACCAAGATAAGATTTTCAGCACACAAAGAGGTGTGTGTGTGTGTGTGTGTGTGTGTGTGTGTGTGTGTGTGTGTGTGTGTGTGTGTGTGTGTGTGTGTGTGTGTGTGTGTGTGTAGACAGACACGAAAGGGGGAGAGAGATGGGGAGTGACACACGGCAAAGGACGTCGGGCCGTCCGGCTGGCTCGGCAGCCTAGGTGCCCAGACTCTTATCATTATGCTTGTGCTGTCTGTCTGTCTGTCTGTCTGTCTTGCGTACGTGAGTGTGTGACTGTGTGTGTTCCTGACAGGCCACATTTGGGGATGAACGCTATGAACATTATGCAAATTGAAGACAGAATTACCATCCCCAATTACATTTTACTGCAGTTTCATAAGTTTAGGGTTAGACTGAGTTAGGTACAGTATTTGTTAGGGTTATGGGTAAATGGAAATTAAAATCAAAGTGAGTTACACTGCATGTAACACTAAAATATCTTCGTAGCCAGTTATACCCTTTATAGTGTCAGGGCTCTATATACGACTCGAGCCCCCCTCCTTTTTCCCTCCACCAAATCTCAAGCTCACAATGAGTTGCAACGTGACCCGTAGCGAACCTGTAGGTTGGCTATCTTGGCGGAATGTTCGCCCCCAGAATAGCAGCGCTAGGGAAGTGGTTAAAAAAGGTGGAGTTGTACAAAATGTCCCAGATCTTGGGAATACATAGGTCCCCATTGTTGAGTTGACCCACCAGACCCAAATCCAGGACGGAACAGAGTTGAGAATAAAGCCCCCTTGCTCACTGATCTCTGTGCATCCCTCCCTCCCCCCATGCACTGAGACCTTTGAAGCCTCTTGAGGGGATGTTTGGGGGCCCCACCAAAGTTCCTGGGGGCCCGTGGGTGGAGTGTTTACACTATTTTACTCACTGTTGCTCAGGCCTGGTTTGAGTTGGATCTCCAATTGATTCAAACCAAAGGACGGTAGTTTCAAACAGATTTCTAGATGCTGTTTGTTGTCCTTGGCTGTAGGGGAGAAACGTCTGGGCCTGGGATGGACAAACCATTCAGTCTAGCGTTTCCCCTGATTGTGTCAGGTCTGGACAATCTGAATGAAGACCATCTGCTTTGAGATATGTGTGTGTGCGTGCGTTTGTGCATGCATGTCCGTCTCAAGCTGGTCTGGTAGCAACGTGTAGTGACATTCTTGTTCTCCAGGCGGGTTGGAGATGGTCTCCCTGCTCTTCTATTAAGACTAGTGTTGTATTACTCGATTCCTTGACTCGTCTCGAGTACGGTCTTGAATCCACATTTTCATTACTCTGTCTCGTCCCCTTCTCGCCCTTAATTTGACTTGGACTTGACTCTGTCTCGGACCAAGGGACTCGGGACTCTTCCTTCACCAAGTCCATTCGAGTTATGAGTCACTACAATGCAATGAAATCAATTTATTATACCCATATTATGAGGAGCCCATTCACATTAACATTATAAGAGAGCTTTCTGGTGCTTATAGACAGCTATCTGTCAGCGAAATCTAAACAACGGAAAAAATTGGTTCTTTTTTATCTGTCTTAGCACCACACTGACCTGAATTCATTCTCTGACCTTCAAATGAGGACAGGGATGATGAAAAGACAAGAAGTAATAAAGAACCCCCTCCATACAGGCAAAGATACAAACAGGAACACAGAGGCCATTCTCATCTGAACTTCCATGAGTCATTTTGTCTCCTTCCATCCCTCTCTTCTTTCCCCTCTCCATGTTTTCCCCTTCGTTTTTGTTTAGTGTTTTCCCATGTGTATAATTGCTGGGTCTCTGGTGAAAGGGCCCGAGGAATAATTCCAGTGTGTGCAAACACAGGTGGTCTTTCCCACATGTTATGTATGACCCAAATTCTTTTTTTAACATGGCGGTGTAGCATTGAGGGTTTGGATAAATTGGATGTGACATGAAAAGTTAACACATAAAACACGGTAAGTGTGCGTGTGCGTGCGCATGTGTGTGAATATGTGTTTGTTGTATCCAGATGGGAGAGATCGAGGCTGACAACAGAACGGATGCTCCCCAGAGTTTCAAAGGGCTGATGTCTCCCCCACACCCACGTTAGATTGTTGCTGGTTACTTCATGATTAACACAGCATTCTGTCTCAGATCTGCAAGTTATAACCTTCTTCAACAGCACAAATCCTTCACCACACACCAGAGCGGGTCAAATAGTCATCTGTACGAGCTTTAGAAATCTATTTCATTTTGGCTATGATTTTGAATTTTTGATATTATGAAACTATGGAAAGTATCTGAAATATCTGACGTTTTCATTGATTTATAGTCCATCATCTGGCTTTGTTTTAGTATTGTAATAGGATCTGGTACATCAAACATAGACAAGAATGCAACCAGGGGAAATGCAAAGTCTATATTTTTCCACAAATGTAGGCTTTGTTTTTATTCTATAGTCAGATAAAAAATCTTTTTTTTAAGATTAGTTTTTGGAGTTTTGCCTTTGATAGGAAACAGTAGACAGACAGGAAAGGGGGAGAGAGATGGGGAGTGACACGCGGCAAAGGCCGTCGGGCTCGAGAGTCGAACCTGCGGCACGCCGTCCGGCTGGCTGGCTCGGCAGCCTAGGTGCCCAGACTCTTAACATTATGCTTGTGCTAAAGTTAACCATAATTCATTAATAGTAGGCCTTTGGCACATACCGCAATATAACTGTGTATACCTCAGGCAATTGAAATATGTCACAATTGTTTCTTGACAAAAGTCATAATCAAAACATCATCTACAGTGTATTATATTCCAGATTATCTATTATCATAGCAATCTAACTGCTATCCCTGTCAATATAGTCTTTGTGTATTATTATATGGCACCAGATATGTAACCTTTACTAACACAAACTCAGGCATGTGTTTCTGTGTAGATCCCTGCTGATGGGGTCGGGTCTCCACCCAGCTTCCCTGCTGGCACAAGTCTGCCACATAGAGATGACGTCTCTTATAGTGAGCTACAAGAGATGAAAGTTGAGAGTTGGGCTTAGTTGTCACCTTGTGCTTCAGCAACATGCAAATGTACATACATTTTGAAGTATACAATGTGTATGTAGGCTGAGAAATGCTGTTAAAATACAGTAGGACCAGATCCGAGGGGAAATGCAGCTCTGGGGTGGTTAAGCTGGACGTATCCACGCATGCTGGAAATGTCTGACATAATACAGGCTCACAATCTGTAGCAGAAGTGATGTGTTGTGAGCTTGTAGATCGACTATTTTCGATGACGAGAGGTGAAGCACTCAACCACCCCCTTGTTAAGGTTTCCTTTACACTTCTTATTATGCAAAATAAATATGCATGATGTTATTAATACAGCTATCATAATAGTTCAAGGTTTCTGTATTGTTACATCTTGTATGTAACAATACAAAAAATATTTAGTTTGGGTTCCTCAGTCATTTCTGCACTGCAGGCTTTGTATAACGTTGTAGTGGTTCTATAAGCAAGCACATCAGTGCATGCAGCGCAGCAGGTGGTTTCAGAGTTATGTCTGAAACAAGAGTTACAAGGTCCTATAAATTAATTGTGAGAAAATAACAGCAATTCATTGATATGAAAAATAAGAAATGTACTTTTACTTGCACTTTTAAGTGTTTACCATTGTGGAAAATTGTGGAAATTGCGGAAATTGCGGAAATGCGAAATTACGGAAATTCGAAATTGCGGAAATTTTGAAATTGCGGAAATTGGAAATTGTGGAATTGCGGAAATTGCGGAAAAGTGTTTAAAAACACTTAAAAGTGCAAGTAAACTGTAGACTGAGGAACAAAATGCAAGGGACTGTTCTGGCAGCTTTTGATATTACTATTAGTAAGTAAACAACATCAGGAAGAAGCAGGAGTCAACCATCAGGATTCTAACTTATTTTATTGTTATATGTCATGATGTCATCACACCGGAGAGAGACTATAGTGTCTCCCTCCAGAGCTTCCCCCAGCACTCCCCACACACATCCCACACATATTTTATACTTTCAGCAGTGTGCAGAGTTTCAGGAGTAACAAGAGATGGCCCTTCCTTAAATGGACTATAGGCTATTCTATAGTTAACTCACACAGTTTGAAATAGGTTTCCATGAGTCGGCAGTCTCTAATGAGTTTGTCAGTGAAGAACAGGTGGTATGTTAAGTATCATCTACTAGTAGGCTACATTAAATTAATCAATACCATAGTGTTTATATGCATTTTCGCCACCACAGGGCCAAGTACAGACCTCTGGAGGGCCCTGGTCAACTACAGTAACTATATAGGGTTTAAGTGGTTATTAAAGGCAATAGACATAAAGTTTACTTGTGTTGAGTTTTGGGTTTTAGGACAATATAGTATGCCTTGTCTAATGGTGGTGTTTCTAAGTCATAATACTGTAGGCACCCAACCATACCTTAAATTTGTACAAAGATTCACTAAAACATAATTCTGAAAGACCGAAAAAAAAAACCCAACCCAAAACAAAATATTGTTTACCCAATACAAAAGGTTGGCTGGACTCAAGGACTGCAGGGATATGGAACTTATTCCCTTGACTCCTGGAGTCCTAGGGGTCTGAGAGCCCCCCCCCCCTGAGGGGACCAGACAGACAGACAGGGTCGTCGAAGGACGAGGATTATGTATTTCTTTATCTCTGTCTCTTCCTGGGACACGACCCTGCCCATTATCATGGCTTAAGGCAGACAGGCAGAGCCAATATGTGAATGCTTCTGTAGGCTTTAGCAATTAAACACTTTGACTATGTAGCAGGGCACAGGAAATTGCATACGCTAGTCAGTCAGTCAGTCAGTCAGTCAGTCAGTCAGTGTGTGTGTGTGTGTGTGTGTGTGTGTGTAACTGTGTGTGTGTGTTGCTGAGGGAGGGGACGCCAATTAACACTTGTCTCAAAGCAGCATGATAATTCCTGTGCTGTTCATCAAAGAACTATGCCTATTCCATTAACAAAACGGAATATATGGGGGCCATCTTGCCACAGATATGGTTAAAAGATATGGGGGGGGGGGGGGGGGTTACATTAAATAAATAGTATATGTATTCAGCAAAAAAGATCATGATGTAATTAATCATTACCATGCTCTATCGTATAGCCTACTGTAAATTGACCGTACCGGTCTTCATCTTCACTATTTCTCACAATGGATGTGTGGAGAGTGAATTGGTACAGTAGAATGCCATCAAACTTGTAAGGCTTGTTTGACAGCTCGGCCAAGTTACAAGTCAATGTACCCGAAATCAGCCCTCGCCCTCATGTACCCTCGACCGGCGCAGTGGACCGCTAGAGGGCGGGGTAGGACCAACAGCTGTGAAAAGGTGGACCAGCTAGGGTCCCCCATTGAATAGCGACTGTCAATTAATGGACCCTTATACATTTTTTGTACTCTTGAGAGTGTGTAAAATTAATGAATCGAAATGGTCCATTACGGGTCCATTTTACACTCTCTCAAGAGTGACATTACATTACTAGTCTACAAAGAATTGATATTTTGATCAACGTTTGCCTGTTATCTCTCCTAGCCTACCAACATCAATACATGGAATTGTGGATAAAATATTATCAAACGAGTGAAACGACAACAAAATATTCTTTCATTTTGGGTCTGAGAGAGAGGCTAAATAAATCTCAAACGGTGGTCCGTGGTGGCTCAATGCTGAATAAATAATGGGCCTTGATAATATGAAAAAGGGTTGAAAACCACTAATATAATTTCAAGTTCAACGTTAACCACCAAACCAGCCGGTCACGGTGCATTGCGTCCTCCAGACACTGGAGTAGGGGTCTCCTCTAGTCTAGACTCTAAGCTCTAGACTCCACCCAGTGATGGAAGAGAGAGAAGCATCGCCATGTGGGGCGGATTATAATGTTGTGACGCCGAAGCAGGAGAGGAGGTTTCATCAGCACGCCTTTTCCTCAATTCCTTTGTACACACACTACAGCAGAGTAGAACCAGAAGAGAACACGCCACGGCCACGCGTCTTTTAGTGAGTCAGCCTAACCGGCGGCATCATTCATCATCACTCAGGCGGACAGAACAGAAAGAAAGAAACCCAAGTGACCGAAATCGTAGCAATAAGGGCGGAAAGCTTTGTTTGTCATCCGCCGAGGGGACAGGACAGGAGAGGGGACAGGACAGGAAAGGGCGAGAGAGACATATTAGGGGAAAGAAACCATGTCGAATTTAAAGAAACGGAGCTCCGGCTCCAACACGTCTGTGGACCAGCGGGAGGAAGACAGGCAGGTCACCGAGAGGATGCTAGGGGAGAACGGGCAGAAGAGCCCGGACAGTGCGGCGTCGGCGGGGGGACCCCCCGGCGAACCCGGGGCGGGAGACGGGGCGGGAGACGGGGTGACGCTCAAGAGGACCATCACGCTGACCAACGGCATCGCCCTCATCGTGGGCACCATCATCGGCTCGGGCATCTTCGTGACGCCGACCGGCGTGGTGAAGGAAGCCGGCTCCGTGGGCCTGTCGCTGATCGTGTGGGCCGTGTGCGGCGTGTTCTCCACGGTGGGCGCGCTGTGCTACGCGGAGCTGGGCACCACCATCACCAAGTCGGGCGGCGACTACGCCTACATCCTGGAGGTGTACGGCCAGCTGCCGGCGTTCCTCAAGCTGTGGATCGAGCTGCTGATCATCCGGCCGTCGTCGCAGTACATCGTGGCCTACGTGTTCGCCACATACCTCCTCAAGCCCATCTTCGGCGAGTGCACGACGCCGGAGAGCGCCGTCAAGCTGGTCGCCTGCCTCTGCATCCGTAAGTTGAGTTCGGGTCACCAACAGTTACTCATAATAGACCGTGCAGATGCATGCATGCATGATGCATCATCATGCATGCCTCCTATAGCCCCTTTTGGCACCCGTGGTTACCTTTTCTGTATTTGGGACGTCCCAAATCCAGACAAGGAAACCAAGGGGTCCCGAATCCCGAAATAAGGGGCCGAGTTTATTTTAACTTTAAAGCTGATGCAATGTTTGAGTGAGTGGCTGAACCGGTACAGTTGTAGACAGACAGACACTACACTACAGAACAGTAGGGCCAGGCTACTATAGCCACTACTAGCCACCAGTCATCCTCACTTCACATACTCTTGTTCTGGGAAACGAGCACACAAATTGCCCGAGTTAAGGTTAGTAATAGATATTTGATAATGAGAGGGGGGCCCACAAACATACACAAACCAACTATACTACTATTATACTCTTTACTACTGCAGTAAAATAACACAATGAGCACATGTGCTCTCTCAAAGAAAGAGGAATGGTTTTGTGACTCACTCTGACTCACACATGGCATAGGCTAAGCAGTGGTGAAAAGATGCAGTATTATTTCATCACCACCTCCCTCCTCTCAGTGAGGCTACAGTAGATCTGATCACACCCACGTGCCATGATGAAACTGACTATCCACTACTAGACTGGAGAGATTGAGAACAGTCATACAGTGAACAAAAACATTGATTGAGCCAATGAATACTATTATAGATTATTATATCATACGGCAGTATAATTATTTAGTGTCCTTAGAATTTGCCTGCTTAGTTGAAGGTCTGCAACTGCAATGTTTGGGATTCTTTTTTTTAATTTTAATTGTATTTTGCTGGTGTGTGAATGTGTGTGATATGAAGTGTAAGCTTCTCATATAAACACAACCATTGTTTAGTTAATTGTTGAGTCATTAATTAACTGTCCTGCATCCATCCATTGAGGGGTTGCCAATTTCATCCAATCAGGATGAGAGAGAACCCATTTATAAGCTTCAATGTGAAATTTGTCTGCTCACTTCTTTGTGTCATCACTTAGTTCCAATTTAACCTCTTTATCCCCGATATCCTGTATCCTGATTCCTGCGTTCTCTCTCCTCCTGGTTGAATATAATGGTGCTACCACCACCGACCCGGGAAAAAAACTAAAACTAAACAAAACAGGGGGACCACTGTTAGTAAACCAACACGCAATGATTTCTATTAGAATAATAGAGCTAGTTATTGTAAGTTGTAACAAACAAATACCACTTACTGCAATGCATCTTTAAGCATTGTGGGACCGGAATTCCATAAACAATCGGAGGATTTCTGTACAGTTTTATCATTAATTCATTCTAAGCGGATTATCTTCAGATAGTTGATATAGACAATATAATATCATCAAATAAATTCAGAATAAAGAAATAGGCTATATTCTTTATACAAAAATCTCCTTTTTGATTATTTGGTTAATTGAAAAAGTAATTGACTGACTGACTGACCAACCACTTAACCTGCATTATGCTTAGTTGTACAACAGTGGCGTAGGCCTATATGGCCCAGTCCCACTACTGCAGAAATGCTTTTCAGGGACAGAGCCAGAATGTGTGTGTTGTGGTGGTGCATGCTCAGTGTAGTAGTGGAAAAAGTACTCACATTTTCTACTTAAGTAAAAGTATCAATACTGCTATCATTTAGAACTACTGTTAACAAGTAGAAGTCCTACATTCTAAATGTACTTGAGTAAAAGTACAAAAGTATTTTATTCAACATGCACTTGAAATATCAAAATTAGAAAGTACTCATGTAGAATGTCCCGTTTACTTTCCAAAATGTCTAAAAATCCTTTGAAAATAGCAGCTCACTATTACTCCCTAATCCTCAGAAGGACTGAGAACACATGACATGACCACCCAGATCTCTGTGTGTGCTGTCGTGTCGTGTGTACAGTTACAGTACTGTATGTATGTCTATGCATTGTAATGAAGGTTTCCAGCCCTGTGTGGGTTTTTTTGTATGCTTCCGTGTGCCTCCATGCATGATCGCATGATAAAGTGTATTGTGGTGTAGCCTGTTGATCGGGGTCAATAGGGCTAAGATGGCAAAGAGTCAGTTCTACACACACACACACACGCACACACACACACACACACACACACACACACACACACACACACACACACACACACACACACACACACACACACACACACACACACACACACTCTTCCCCAGTCCATTCATCTTTTATCAGGGCCATTGAGGTCAGCCATCGAGGTCAGCCCGACTGTCTGAATGTAGTTACACAGCTAAAAGGGTTATTATGTGTCAACGTATGTGTGCACATGGCTGGCTTTTAGCATCTATTTCTATTTATCTATTTCTGTGATTTTTAAAATATTCAGTTCAGTCCACCTTATTGTTCCACATTGACCCACTTCTGTGAACTTGTTTTAATTAGGTGTGCGTGCGTGCGTCTGAGCGAGCGTGCATGCATGCGTGTAAGTGTGTGTACTGTGTTCTCAGCACGTGCATGTTCTTGAGTTAACATGTTTGTGCGTGAAATGTGTGCATGTGAACTTGAGTGTACCCGTGGTCTTGTGTTGTTGGCATGCCTGTGTGTGTTCTCAACTTCTCAGCCCAGATGAGGCCTCTACTGTACCGTCTCTCTCTCTCTGTCGCTTTACACAGAGTCTCATTGTGTTGTGTTTCGTCTCTCTATTGTGGCCCCAGCCTGATTTAGGAGCTTTAAAGGGACCTGCTGCTTTAGTTAATCACTTTTAATGGGGGCCTGGGATAGGAGCCAGCTTGACAGATTGTGTGCGTGCGTGCATGCATGTGTGTGTGTGCTTGAGAGAGAAAGAAATGTAGGGTGGCAGGGAGACCTATTATTCCCTCAAGAATGGGTTTATGTTTCGGTGAGCTCTCCTCCTGTCCCTGTGTCCTGAGAACCACCTATCGGTTCCAAAACAACATGCACACACACAAAAAAGAACAACTCCTCCTCTGGGCAACGGAACACTTCGTTGAAATCATGGGGGCAAAGGGTACTCGGAGAAATGTGGACCCCCGTGATACCTAGCAGAAATAATATTTTGGAAAAACCAAAACAATTACTGGCACAGTATACAGTAGAGTAGGATGTGTTTAAGGGCGTCTCTCTCCTCATATTTCCTGTGTAAACTCGAGGCCAATCATGAAAGGGTAGTTGCAGTACAATCAAGGTGTAACCAAATGAGTCTAAAGAGATATTTGTGAAAAGGCTATTGCATAATGTGTGGTGTGTGTGTGTGTGTGTGTGGTAACCCCCCCCCAGCAGAGTTACCAACCGTACGTACACCTGCAAAGGTTTCTTTGAAAAATCAAAGAACGACTGACATAGAAACTTAGCTTTTTCAGAAAACTGTCAGGATGTAGAAGCCATTTTTTGAATCTGACTCAGGTCAAAATGGGATATAGGTTATTTTGGGGGGAGTGGAAAGTGGAGACAGACAGGAAAGAAGAGGACAGAGACAGACAGGAAACAAGAGCACAGGGGACCCCCGACAGTCACATACAGCAACGTTGGACATAGGAACGGGACGGTAACCCGTGATGCGCTGTCGAGCTGCATTAGGAGCCTATAGGTGCTCAGACCGCTAGGCCGGCCCGGGCCTGTTGCTGCAGTGTTTTCTGTTTGCCGACTTGCCGTGTTTTTTCTCTGATCTGTGTTCTCTCTCCTTCTCCATCTGTCTGCAGTGGTGTTGACCTTCATAAACTGCTACAGTGTGAAGGCGGCCACACGAGTTCAGGACCTTTTTGCTGCTGGCAAGCTCCTGGCTCTTGGACTCATCATCATCATTGGTTTTGTCCAGATTGGCAAAGGTAATACACACACACACACACACACACACACACACACACACACACACACACACACACATACATTGTGTACACAAACTCAGTCAATCGGTCAACGCCTCAAAATGTATACGGTTTATTTAGAAGGATTTGTGTTTTGCTTTAACAGTTCTAAATGCATAACCCGTTTTCCATGCTATTTAATCCATGTTTTGCTGCTGCTTAATAATACGCTAAACCCGCTATTTGTTGTACGTGTTCGCCATTCTGTAATAATTTAATAGAAATAGCGTATTTGTCGCGGACCTGGTGATGAGGTGGGCGCGTTATGATGACGTAAGCGGAAATCAACCAACCGCCGGCTTGCAAGGGCTTCTGGGAAACTGAGTCCAATGCAAAGTGAACGGGGACAATCTTAGGGGACAATCTTACCTAGCTTTGCTCTTCGAGTAAGACCCGGATCAAGGAAGTGGCTTTTTTGTCGGCTCAATAACAAATCATCGGAGTGTTTTCAAGCGGACTTTCATGGGTCAAAGCCACAAATACTTTGGCGTATGCTCCAAAGGTATTTAAACAATCCTACAGTAGCAGAATTGGATATATTCATTTAAAGCCCTGAAAGTTAAGCCTGCCGTAAAAATGCACAAAATCACTTCCTGGGCACATGTAAACACACTGCTACTAACAGTTGATCGTACACACGCGCACACACACACGCGCACACACACACACACACACACACGCGTACAGCTGGCATGGGGGCTGGATATTTTATTTTTGTTTGTTTGTTTTTTCATTGAGTGACACATCTGATGAAGTGATTGACTGAGAATGAGAACATTCTTATATAATATCCATTTACATAATTATGCAAAACGGTAGCAAAACACAAACCAAACATTTTTATCTGGGACATTTTCTTTGAAACATTCTAAATCATTTCTAATTCCTGGCATTGAAAGAAGGTTTCGTTTCTCAGACAAATAATGAAAAGGAGCCTAACCTGAGTCACCTTAAATTAGGGTTCACGGCCTAAGTGGAACAAATCCAATCAAATTCTTGCACTGTAAGCTCACCCTGGCTCAACCTTATCACAACCAAGTCTCTTTTCTTTATTGATTCAGAGAATCGAATTGAGGTGGATTACCTTGGTTAGCAGCGCATGGAATCCAGCCTAGCCATCATTAAAGTTTAGCCAGAGACGGGAAGGCGGGACAGTGAAATTAGACAACAACAAGGACCCAAATGAAAGGTTCTATTCTTTGGTAAATCCATTCATTAGCTCCAAGAGATGGTGAATGAAATGGTACATGTGCAAAGAATCAACAAAGGTACTGTACCCCACTGGTTCCCAAAGGGTGGGTTGGGACCCATTTGTCGGTCGTGGATACATCTTTTATGGGTCTCTTTATTTTTCGTTTCCTCCATTTATTTGAATGAATATTCTTTAAAAACAAAATTTTCAAAGTAAATTCTATACATTTGAAAATAGCTGATCTACAAGCTCACAACGCTGTTTTCACTAGTTTTGGTCCCGAGCAAACGTCTAAGTTCTCTTTTGGCTCATGCCTTAAAAGGTTACTGGGAAGCAGAAGGAAGAGCAAAGATAAACTCTGTATGTAATATTGGACAATGTTGGACAGTGTTGGTCCATTTTCGTCCGACGGACAGTCAAATAGAGAGAGATAAACGCCAATGGCCAAAAAGGAAAACACCAGTTACTAATACAGAGATCCTCTTCTTATTATTTTAATTTTTGCTTTTCATTCCCATTCAGATTTTGTTTGTTTGTTTTGTAATTCACATTTTTATCTGGGATTTTGAATTACATGTGTTTACATTTCAGTGCTTTGCTTTTCCATACAGTCCAACAATTTAACATCCTTGCATCATTATCATTCTCATTCTCAAGCATTCAGATTACAGCTACAGTAGTACGTTGGTGTTTTCAACACTTTGTTCATCTAAACTTTAGATGAACAAAGTGACTGAAATGACTGAAATCATTATTTTAGATTCTAAAGTAATGATTTCAGTCATTTGAAAAGTAATGCCAAAATGATATACAATCCTTGGTGTTAGTTCCAGTGGTACTGGGAAAACCGCTGCGTGGCACTTGCCTGACCTCACTTGAACTTGACCTCGTGTAACTTGAATGTCCACATGCGCAACTTCCCCACAAACGCAACAAATCCTTTCTGTGCGGACCAGACCTTTAGGGGTCCGTGGCCTGGTAGTTGGGTACTAGCCTGGGCAGCATTCCTTTTCGGGTTTATGATCCAGTTCGGAGCGGATGATAACGTTATGTCATGTTGTAGTCATTGTTTTGTAGTCATCAGGCCTGAACCCTCAATCTGGAACTTCCTTTCCCTCAAACCGATTTCTTTCCCCAAAAAAGCCGCAGGCTACGAGAAAACAAGTTGCGCTTTTATTGTTGTTCTTCCGGATTGAGGGAAAGGAAGTCCTGTCTGTGTCGGCAGCACGTTGGTTCACTCGTCCACTTCTGCCAAGGTTGTCTCGGCCCGGAACGCTGCATGGGTTGAACGGGTTTATGTCACAGAAATTAAACGGATGCTTGTAACAGCTGGGATCTGCAGTTAGGTGACACAGTGACCTTCTGCTCCGTAGAGAGAGAGAAAGAAAACTACAGGAAACAAAACTCTGTTAACAAACCAGATAACACTGGGTCCTCAAAGGCTTATATTCCCCCCCTGATGTGCGCGTGCGTGCCTGCGTGCGTTGTGTTGTGTGCACGTGCGCGTGTGCGCCTGTCTGTGTGCCAAGACCTGCTGCGTTCCTATGGCTGTTCCTTCCTGTCTGCACAGAGGTTGTCAGTTGACATATTTTTCAGAGTGAGAGAGGAAGAAGAAAGTGGTAGAGAACGCTTGAGAGAGGTAATAATAAGAAGGTATATGAGAGGTAGAGGAGAGATAAAAACATTTTTACTCTATGATGTGGTTTCAGAGAAAAACAATAAGGTGTGTGTACTGAATTGCATGGACCTGTGAGAAACATGCAGGCTAAAAGGCTAAAGCTGTATTTATACTTTATATAGAAATCTCATGGCCCCACACTTCATGTCGCCGATACAAGGGGCCCGGAATGAGTTTTCTCAGACGGGTGGCTGGCATCTCTCTTAGAGATGGGGTGAGAAGTTCAGTCACGCAGACTTGGAGTAGAACCGCTGCTTCTTCACTTGGAAAGGAGCCAGCTTAGGTGGTCCGGGCATCTGGTAAGGATGCCTCTCGAATGTCTAGCGTCTCCCTAGGGAGGTCCTCGATGCACGTCCCACTAGAAGGAGACCCGGGGGCAGACGAAGGATGCAATGGAGGGATCATATCTCCAAATTTACCTGGGAACGCCTCAGGATCCCCCAGAATGAAGTTACTAATATTAGTCTGGAGAGGGAAGTCTGGGGCTCTCTAATGGAGCTGTTAGTCCCGCGACCTGACTACGGATGAGTGGTTGAATAATGAATATGGATGGCTGGATAAAATATCACCAAATTCCCTTTGTAGCCTTACTCTAGCTCTAGTTAGGGTATTATTAGTGAATAATTGTTTTATGTTGTCAAGAAAATGTCTGACCTGCAGCACGGGTGATTTGTAACCTGCAGCACAGGTCGGACTAACGGGAGGTCTGACTTATAAGGGCAGTCCCCGGCCGCATGGAGATGCATTGCGAGCTTGTAGGTCTGCTATTTTTTGGTGCCGTACATGATGCGCCAAACTAGGTCAGGCTGGTGACCAGACTAGCAACCTGTCTGACACTCACGTCTATGTGTCGTCTCTGTCTGGAGCTCTGACCCTATCTTTGGCCCTTTAACTCTTGACCTTCGACCCATTGCTTTGATGGTCAACATCAACATTCTGGCCATCAGTCACGTCTTTGACCCATTTAGCGTGTGCAGCCAACACAGTCACACACGACCGCTCCGGAGGGCAACACGGTCAGCCGATCACGTGACGCAGTACAATGCATCTTGGGTTACAGGTACATGATGGGAAGCTGTTTTTTTTAAATATTATTATTATAATTTCTTTGAATTATATATATTTCTTTCTAGCCTGATGCTTGAACATCTGCAATTTCTTTTTAACAACTCATAATGGTGCTGGTGCTCGGCAAAGTGCTATGATAGGTAAAAATGGACAGTTGACAAAGTATCCCTTCCCATTGTGCATGTCCCTGCCTGAACGTTTCGGTTCAAATATAAGGTAGAAATGTGAAATGATTTTCTATTTCTTCTTTTCTGCATTTATGTTTGACCAAAGTTATAACTGTAAGTCACAAAAGACCAAAGAGATTACCAATAATCATGTGACCACCCCGAGTGGTGCAAAGTTGTGTAGGCAGTAAGCACCGACTCAGTGTTTGTGTCAAGGTCAAAGGTCAGGGTCTTACCGGTGGGTGACGAGACCCACCAGTCACCACAACACTGACTGGGATTGTTTGGAGCTGGAGGAGGACTCCAGTAGGAGAGGTAGAGGAATGAAATCAATGAATGGACTCTCATGTCAGTCTCCAAAGGGTTAGCTCAACCAGAGACTGATTACGATCTCCAAGCCTTCCAAGGCTAAGACTGGAGAGTAAAAAGAAAATTGATGGGAGGATTTGTTTTGCGTCGATTCGTCACTAGAACAATTAGTCTGATTAACGGCTGAAGCCATATTTTATGCTTGGTTGTACAATGCTGTCATGCCAGATATAATTAAGCTATTCTAGCTTTTGGTTTTAAAATATTAGAAAAATAAAATAAAATAAAAAAGAAATATATATATATGGTATATATACCTGTGTGTGTGTGTGTGTGTGTGTGTGTGTGTGTGTGTGTGTGTGTGTGTATATATATATATATATATATATATAAAATATTTTTTTAATATTCAAATAAATGTATCAGTTTGATTAAATGTTGCATCCCTAGGTTGATGTCCTGTTCCACTGAGGTTGCAATGTGTGCGATTGTTAAGTTCTGGGAGGTTGTGAACTTGTGTGTGGTGGTGGGTGGCAGACCAATTATCCTGTGAGCACGTGACTTAAAGTGTGGTCCGTCCTAGCAGACTGCTTCCTGTTTGCCTGTAATTTGACACAACTGTGTAGTTTTACTGTAACTGGTCTGGTGTGGTTTGGTACAGACTCTACAGTGGTATAGCCAGGTTTGTAGTGTATGCTATGGTGGCTTTGGTTCCAGCTCCTCAAGCTAGTGGTTTTCAACCTTTTTCTCAACCTTTAGAAAAAGAGAAAATAAATAAATAAAACATAGTTGAACTGGGGACTCCCCACCCTGATAAGCTCTTGGAATGGGTAGCAAGACCACTCGCCCCGTTTCTGTTTTCCTCCCAGAATTTGGGAGAGGCTGGACAGCAGATGGCTGGACTTTGAATTTCTCTAACTATAAACTTTCATGACAGCAGAACAGCCTAAGTACAAATATAATTTATGAAAAGCTACTACATTGAAGTCTGTTCACAGAAGTTGTTGTAGGCTATGTGGGGATTATCTGACGAGGTACCATTTGAGTGTGCAATATAAGTAAAATAATTTAGCCTTTCTACAGGAGTATCTTTTTATATTTTTCCAAAAAGAATACAAACAGCCAATAGCATATTACAAAGTCATCCCCCTCACTGGTGACAATTCCGGGAGGAAAAACGGGCAAGCACCAAAGGCGAGTAGTCCGGTATTCTTGGAATGTAGGAGTTGAGGCACTACGTTTAGTTTGACTCGGCTCCACAGATAAATATCGTGAAAATAGCAGATCTACATCGCTCCAGTATAGTTTGTTGATGCAGCAATGGTCTGTCTTTCTTTCCGTGTGAACCGAGTGGTGCAACTCCCATCTCCCCCCTCCCTCATATCTCTCTCTCTCTCTCTCTCTCTCTCTCTCTCTCTCTCTCTCTCTCTCTCTGTTTCTGGCACAACAGCGCCCCTACTGGTACTAATAGTCATACTGGTGCTCATTAACGTCACATTGGCGGACACATAGGTGAACACGGACATTGCTGTTCCTTGGAGTGGTTGAACCACTCAAAAATGCCTTAAATTCTCCCTTCACTGTCATCTGTGACTAAATAAATAAATACATAAAAAACAATATATACATATACAATAGGGACCCCCCTGGGGTAGAGAACCACTGTCCGACGCCACCCAGCTAACACTACACCACTTAAAAAGATTGCTGTGTGCTATTTTAAGTGTTCATGTAAATCGCTATGCAGAACAGTGAGTCCTGGCAGTGAGTCCTGTAGCTCTGGGCCAAACGTCCCTCCTAGCTTCATGTGGCCTACAGAGATAATGGCCATGTGCTCACACCCTCTGCATCTCTCAGCTGTTCCGTGTCCTAAAGCGAGTGGTTCACTTAACACACGGTTTCTCAACCTGTGGGCCATGCAAGCGGGCCCCAAATGATTGGCAAAACCCAAATGATTGGCAAAACACTTAAGATTTTATCGATATAAAATTAAATATCATATGGGTGGGTTGTAAACACTTTCAGTATTCTCAACTAGGGATGGGTTCAATTAATCGATACGGCAATAATCGTATCGTATTCCTTACCGATAATTGTAGATCTATACAGTGGCTACCATAACGATACGGCAGGAAATGCTGTGTGTGACTTTGTGCCTTTTAAAAACTACAAGCATCAGTTTCTACCCAACAGTTATATGGTTCAAGCTTTTGCATTTATCCATCAAAACATATTTATTTTATTTTTTGTTTATTTACTTGCTTTTTATAAATTGAAATTTATATTTATATATTTGTGAAAACATTGGCATTATTCGATTATTATTCAATTATATCGCGATGCATATCGTATCGTGGCCTCTGTATGGTGATACGTATCGATGGTGAGTTTGTAGTCAATAGAGCTTGCTTAAAGTGAATGGCACATCGAGTGGCAAAGCAACATGCAAAGTGAGTTTAACATTGTTTAATGTTGTTTAATGCAATCAGAAAATACTTTTCTGTTTGGATGTCTGTGCTGTCAAGGCCAGAAAGTAGTTTTTTGCCACTCAGTAGTAGGCATTCCCGCATAACTTCCTGGTTTGATGATGATGATGTCACGCGCATACCCAGTCTATACCCAGCCCTATAGCTCTGGTCCATAGTTCTAATGCGTTTCATTTAGAGCTATGGACCAGAGCTAACTCAGCCCTATTCTCAACTCAAGTGGGACCTGATAAAGAAATGGCTTGTGAACCACTGACTGTGTGTGTTGTACTATACATTAGGTCTGTTGACATCCAGTACAATTGGGTGAGCTGTTGGCTGTGTTAGCGGCTAGCTGGGATTAGAGGCCAGTGTAATCGGATTAGCACCAACAATAATCCTGCTTTCTCAATCTGAAGCCCTGGCTGCCGATGCCGTCTGGAGGCTGAGAAGCTGACAGGGACTGATCACAATAGGCCCTCGGCCTCCATCGCCCTGAACCCTATGTAGATCCAATCATCTTTGAGTCTCTCTCTCTCTCTCTCTCTCTCTCTCTCTCTCTCTCTCTCTCTCTCTCTCTCTCTCTCCATGAGGTGCTCTGTCATTCATGCAAACGTGCCACCCACCTCTTTGGTTGTAACAGAATATCCCAATGATTTATTTAAAGGCAAGGTGCAACCAACTAACACACAAACAAGTGCTTATCCTTTCACACAGCCACTATCTAATTGCTGTCTCTAAACAAAAACAGGTTAAATGCGCATGTCTAAAATGGCCTTGGAATCGGTTGGAACAAATTGGATCAGTAATTACTTGATAACTTCTCTAGTTTATTTTTTTAGCTTACTCGTATGATCTGTAGTCTTTAAACCCCCTCATCTCACTTCTGTCAGTTTGCCTAATTTCCGTTAGCGAAGCGTAAATGTTGTCAACTACTAGAGCAAATCTCCCATCTGCCTTTCATGTACTCTGCTGTAATGCACACAAAGCCAGAGTCTTAGGTGAATACAATGCACAGTGAATCTGGTGTTTGTTTAGCTCTCGAGCAGCGCAACGGCGAGTGATAACGACAACAGGGGAGACCCTGTGTTCTTCGTGTTTAGTTTGGGGTTGTGCTTAAGTCCTTAAAAGCAGTCCTCTTGGAGTGGAAGTTGGGTGAGTCTAATGGTTGTTTATATGTGATACTCCAGATTACTGTGGCTTAGTAGAACACCACCGCCACGCGGCACACACAGTCTGTCATCTAACTCGTCTAGGTGGCATTTGATCTCATCTCATTGGCTGTGGCAGCCATCTCTGTTCGCATGAAAACAAACGATATACAGTGAGAGTGGGTAGTAGAAGGAACTTATACTGTGAGTGTATCAACATTCAAAATATGTAATCACCCGAGGGTGTGAACAAAATGTACCCCAGAGGTATTTGTGTAGTGCTTTCACCTACCTGGCACTGTTGTCACGATCAGTTGATCTAAGTATAGACTAGACTTGCCTAGGGCAGTTTAATGCGTAGAAAAGAAAGGCATATAACTTTGGGTGGGAGGTAAAGGTAAAGGCCACAGTCTTTTTGCCCCGCTTCCCTCAGGCAGGAGGTTGTGTTCCCTAAAGACTATGAAGGCCCGGCATTCAAACCGCTTTTTCCCCACGGCTATCCGGCTCCTCAATGCTGCTGGTGTGTGTCCCCTGGCCTGGCCTGACCCCCTCCTATCATCCCTCCATCCCCACTCAGAGTGAATATGGACTGACTTGTGCTGTCTGACCTGAACACTTGAACTCTCTGCACTTTATATTTACTGGTATTCACTATTCACTGCACTATGTTGTTTTTGCACTGTCTTGTCCTGTTTTGCACTCCCAATGTTGTAACTGCACTCTGCTGTCCACCAAACCAAATTCCTAACATGTTTACATGTCATGGCAATAAAGTCTTCTGAATCTGATTCTGAATTGCGAGGGTGGAAATAAAAGCTAAATATATCTCCTCCTCGTCACCTAACAAGACTTTGACACCAGTCAGCTGTACTTGTTTAATCTTTATTTACATACTAGTTTAATCTTTATTTACATACTAATGGAACCGGAGTGCAAATAGTACAAGTTTAAGATTTGATTTACATACTGTATTCAGCCATTGGTACTTTTGTACTCATCACGATATAAGTTGGCCTACAAAGCACTTAAGAATTGCCAAATTAACCAATGTGAGGGGGGACAAAAGATAAACACAT
The DNA here is from genome assembly GCF_963924005.1 of Protomyctophum bolini. Classification (NCBI taxonomy): domain Eukaryota; kingdom Metazoa; phylum Chordata; class Actinopteri; order Myctophiformes; family Myctophidae; genus Protomyctophum; species Protomyctophum bolini. The sequence goes on from NC_137865.1 coordinate 44,685,494, forward strand.
TCCGTTGACAGAACAGGATATACAAGATTCCAGTCCAAAGCCTCCTGTCGTTCAATCGCCACCCTCGACTTTCCGACACGATCAGGCTTTTTTCTCACCTGACCTCAGTAACTTCTGTGTTACGCCCCCCTTCTGTGACACACGCGGAACTGATTCACGGCTATAGTCATGCTTCACATTCACAGGAGGACAGCACTGCACCCTGTACAGCTTTCCTCCAGGAGGACAGCACTGTACCCTGTACAGCTTTCCTCCAGGAGGACAGCACTGTACCCTGTACAGCTTTCCTCCAGGAGGACAGCACTGTACCCTGTACAGCTTTCCTCCAGGAGGACAGCACTGCACCCTGTACAGCTTTTCCTCCATGGATCAGCGCTGGCATTGCCGGGAGGGGGGGGGGTCAATTACAAATTTGTCCCTATGATGACATTTGCAATATGGACTATTGGGCAAGTGCAATATTATATGATTCCCTGTGGTCCCCCCTTAACTTGTTTTTATTTATTTTAATGTGTTATGAATATTAAAGACTTTTCACAACGTTTGGCACGGCACCTCGCTCACTCGGCGGTGGCTCTCGTTGCTCAAGTCCGCCTCTGTCGTTGGAAACAGGGTTTCTTTTGCCTAAGCAAAACTAAGCAACTATTCTCATGGGTGGTCCGTACCGCTGGGGGCCACAGATATAGTTTCAGAGTGCATTAGTTGAAGTTTAAGCAGAAGTCATATGAGTCTAACGCTTAAACTCACACAGTTTCATCAATGAGATCTACAAGTCGACTAAAAGAAAAAGAGAAATATACACAACACCGGTGGGGCTGTAGTTCTGGAGGCTGGAGGTTTCCAACTGAAAATATTCAAGGCCTTTAATCTCCCATGTGTTCACTTTATCTTTGTTTTGTCATCTGTGAAGATTAGTCACAGTCGGCCACTGATTCCATTGATCTTATTATATCATTTGGCTTACAAAGCACTAAGCAATTTCCAAATGATCCAACGGTATGTCTGCTGTTGTGCGGCTTGTGCCCCTGACGCCTCACTGTGTGGATATGGTAGCCACTGGTGGAAGCAATCCACCTGCTGAGTACAACTACTGTCTGAGAAGGACTGCACCGAGAGGCACTAGGGGGCCAAATATGGTGCTGGGGAGGGGAAGAAGAAGAGATGTGGGAGGTAGGGATGTATTTATGCGTGGAGAGGAGTCATTTCGGCTGGGTGTGTGTGTGTGTGTGTGTGTGTGGAGGGGTGCCGGTCACATGAGTGCCGGTGCGTGCAAGGGTTCTCAACAGTTTTCTAGCTCTAAAACTAAAGCCCCTAAAAAGTAAGGAATGTCAAAGGAAATTTGTTGTCTGGGCCTTGGTCCCACCTTGTTCTGGAGCCACGGTAAAGGAGACATACTACAGACCCCCAGTGCAGCTCCCCTAGTGCAGCTCCCCTAGTACGCTGGTATGTAGGCCAGAGTAGTCGGTAAATGAAAGATGTACTGAGGAGGTAATGTGGTTGGTTGGTCTTCTGCCTCGCCCGTCTCTGTTTAGGTTAGGAGAGCATTTTCACAGAGACGTTCAGTAACACAGAGGATCAACTAAGTGGTGTGTTGTGGAGGAGCTAGCCTAGCACATTCTGACCTGAGATCAGATTCTAAAAATGTCTTCTACATCCTGACAGTTTTCTGAAAAAGCTATGTTTCTATGTCAGTGGTTCTTCGATTTTTCAATAGCTAAAGCATAGCATAATGCTAACAGTACCAAAAGGGGTTAATTCCCGCCCAAAATGTCCTCGCACACCCTCTGTGAGAGACAGACGGGTCACTGCGTGGTGTGAGAGACAGACGGGTCACTGCGTGGTGTGAGAGACAGACGGGTCAGAGAAGTGGCGGTGTTGATCCGGGCATTTCCCACGCTTCAGGGTAGGGGTGCCTTGTGGCTCAACGGTGACCCTCCCATGCAGTACCAAGTACACATCCCAGAACTGTTGATTTAGCAACCGTCGCTGTGTCTGAGAATGCAAGGGTGTGTGCGTACGCGTGTGTATATGTGTGTGTGTGTGTGTTGTGTGGGAGCAGCTACGTCAGGAATGTAGCACACATCCCCAGTGGACCCCCCTAACCCCCCCTCCCCCCCCACTCAATCACAGGTCCATATCTAAGGACCTTCCCCTTCCTGTTGCCTGAGCAGAACCTCAGATCAGGCAGATGGACACAGCAGGGGTCAACTCTCAGAGAGGGGTCAGCCATCTCCAACAGCGTTTCCCAAAAACCTTTCAACTTGAGACTCAAATAAATGTGGGGTCACCCCCGGGATCCAAACATACATAAATACACTATAAAGCCCTGTATCAAAGATAGTTAGAATAGCCAAGCTGCAGGCTTTAAGCTCAGAACGGGTTTGTAGGCCCGGACCGGGCGGCTAGTGCAACGGTGTGCCGGCCCGGGCACATCGTCCGCTAATGCGACAGCGTGCCACGGGTTCGACTCCCGATCCAGACGACCTTTGCTGCGTGTAACGCCGCATCTCTCTCTCTCCCCGTTTCCTGTCAGTCCACTGTTCCACTATCAAAAACTCCATAGACGTGGCTTCCACATGACCAACGCAACGTGGCCCATGCTGTATTATGTGTCGACAGGCTGAGTGTACCAGAAAAAACCTGTCCCCCTTTTGCAGGTTCAAGTTCGGTCGGTCACTCCTTCTGTCTGTTATGCTCTCTGACCCAGCAGTACAGTACTTTTCCCAGGCCTTACATGCGAGCCGCAGTATTGCCCTGGGATCTGACTTCACCATAAAATATACCTGGAACTTCCACTGTAATGGTGGAGGGGGACCTCGACAATTCAACTCAACTCAACTTCACCGTACTAACGGACAGAAGGAGTGGCCGACCGAACTTGAACCTGCAAAAGGGGGACAGGTTTTTCTGGTACTCTCAGCCTGTCAACAATATGGAGTAGTTCAGGGACGTCCTATTGATGACATCCTCGCACTTGATATAATGGAGATTTGCGGATCCGCTGATCAGACCGACTCCCCCCTTGGCACATACATGATGCCCTGCTTGGGTCCTCGGACTCCTTGACGATGTTTTAAAGTCGGTCGGGCATAAAGCGTAAAGTCGGAAACATTGTTGGTTCTTTTAAATTGTTATTTCCATGTCACTCTGCTCCTCCACAGTCCAGCCTTTATCTGTGCGTCTGTGTGCTGGACTGACTGGTTGATCCAGGGCTGTCTGTGTACTGGACTGGTTGATCCAGGGCTCAGGCACATTTCCATGGTATTTCTACCGTCTGGGTTAGTTATTGACTGGCCCTCTCTGTCTAGCTCATTTTTAATATAACAGCTTCTTACAGGGGCACGTCCTGGGACGGATTTAATCTGTTTGTTTACCCCCCCAATGTGTTTGTGTGTGAGCGTAGTCGTACACACCATTGTGTGATTGTTCAATTTTCTACATTGATCCTGAACAGGTTGAGACCAGTGTTGATTTTGCCGGGAAATGTAGTTTTACTAATAATTTAGTTTCTGTCATATTTTAACTAAACATAAGATTTCAAAACTGTAATTTGGCTGACCTTGATGGCTGATTTTACACTTTGTTCAATGCATGCTGACAAGCCGATGGAGACTTGACTCACTCCTTTGTGTCATCTCTCTCTCTCTCTCTCTCTCTCTCTCTCTCTCTCTCTCTCTCTCTCTCTCTCTCTCTCTCCTAATAGGTGATACACCGGATCTCCTTCCAGAGAACTCCTTCAAGGGTTCCAACTATGATTTTGGCAACATTGGTCTGGCCCTCTACAGCGGTCTCTTTGCCTACGGTGGCTGGTGAGGGACACTCAATAAACGCATGTTCTGATGGCATCAGCCCACCATACATACAGCATGTAGTTCATGTTCTGATGGCATCAGCCCACCATACATACAGCATGTAGTTCATGTTCTGATGGCATCAGCCCACCATACATACAGCATGCTACACTTCAGTGTAGTTCACATTCATCAAAGGAAGCCTTAAATGTCTGGCCTTTTCGATCTGCTGAGATGAGCTGATCAGGATTCCGATTATTTATACAATATACATGCATCAGGGCATTTAGATTAACCCTGTCCCTTAATTCTGACACTTCAGCAGACACTGATTGGTTGATTGATCAACCTTTTGATCAATCAATGAACCGTATAAATGTCGGGAATGCACTGAGGGAGAGATAAGATAAGATGCTCTTGATGTTGGAAGAGGTTTCTAATAATGTCTTATACCTTTTCAGCATCAATTACTGAACCATTCTACATGCATAATTACAGCCTCTTAGCATATAATTTATTGTCAAGGAAAGGGGTGAATTTATTCATAATGGGAAAATACACATTTTAAAGTTTGTTTATACAGGTTCGTTACTTTTCTTAATGTACCGAGTGCTAAATCTTGAATCTAAATTGTGATTGCAGGAACTATCTGAACTTTGTCACGGAGGAAATGATTGAGCCTTACAAGTAAGTCATGATTTGACCCTTTTAATGTCTGTCATTTCCAGCAGAGCTTTGATTAATTCGTTTCCCGTAATTGAAGCGCTGTAAAAGTGAACAGTAACATAATCATTGTGTAGGTTACTACGCTTAAATAAAGTGTGTGTGTGTGTGTGTGTGTGTGTGTGTGTGTGTGTGTGTGTGTGCCTCCTCTCTCAGGAACCTTCCTCGTGCCATCATCATCTCCCTCCCCATTGTAACAGTAGTGTATGTCCTTACCAACCTGGCGTATTTCACCACCCTCACACCGGAGGAATTGCTGAACTCTAAAGCTGTTGCTGTGGTGAGTACACACTACAAAGTAAACACAGTGCACCAGTTCCCTTGATAGTAGCAAACTATGGCCTCTAGAGAGGCTAAGTGCTCCCCTGAAGGGATTAGTCTAGTAAACAAACAGGAAAAGGGAGCGCACAAGTGTTGGTGAAAAGGGATTATTCCAACCATGCAATGACTCTATCATTTGGAATTATCTAAGATAATCATTTATATGTATACATTTTGGAAATTGGTGTTTGAACTAATATATCCACCCGCCCCAACATTTGCCATGCTCCAGAAAATTATGTTGTTTTGTCGAGGCTGTGATGTCGGGAGTGGAGGAAGTCCATCCTGGCTAGCACAACCAAGCTCCTCATGAATAAACATATAGGGACATTCATCAATATACATTTAATTTCACTGTGAACATTCCAGGGTCTTCCAGACCATTGGAAATATACCTGGTTTAAAGTGCTCGTTCCTGTATACTTTTATAGGCCAATTATCGTCATTATTCATACCCTGCTTTTTCAGCACTTAAGGAGAACTTTGCCCTAACTTTTATCATTATCACCCAACCCTTAATGTCAATGATGAAACATTTGGTGTGTCCGTCCTGCAGGACTTTGGGGATTACCACCTGGGTCCCATGGCATGGATCATCCCAGTGTTTGTAGGGCTGTCCTGTTTTGGATCTGTCAATGGTTCTCTGTTCACCTCCTCCAGGTAGCGCACGCACGCACGCATACACACACACACACACACACACACACACACACACACACACACACACACACACACACACACACACACACACACACACACACACACACACACACATACATACACACCACTGCAATGTCATTGCAGCATGCATGTAGGGCTGTCACGACTACAAATAAGTTAACGATTAATTGTCACACAAATAATTGCTATTGAACGATTTCATTGTTTTTACGCAAGTACATTTTCTAGTAATTGTAATTAGACGATTATTACTATGTAATAATTGTGACAACACTTCATGCATGTCTTCAAGTACATGCTCTCTGGCCTTAATCCCTCTGTCTCTGTCAGGTTGTTTTTCGTTGGCTCCAGAGAGGGTCACCTGCCCAGTCTGCTGTCGATGATCCACCCCACCCTGTGCACACCCCTCCCATCACTCATATTCACAGTATGTGTTCTTGTTTCCTGGTGTCTTGTCGTCTTGACTTATTTTTTTATTCATTGCATCCATTATTACAAGTATGATTATTATTATTATTACATTGTTGTAACTTAAGTATTGTATTTTAGCACATTCCCACCAACAGTTTGCTGGTGCATGAGTGAGTTAAAAGGAAGCAAGTTATGCAAATCTGTATGTGCTGGAGGAGACTGCTGAGGGTGCTCCGGTAAACTAAAACGACCTGTCCTGCACCACCACACAGTCTAGGGGCTCCAGGTAGCTTAAAGGGGCATTTCTCCGCTGGAAGAAACTGCAGTCACTCAATGTTAATAGTATTTGTAGTAGATAACAGTAGCACAATTTGAAAAAATGATGGAGTCTGGTGTTAGGGTTGGACTGCATTGCTGAATTCCTACAATGCCCATAATGCTTTAGTGCACGTGGAGGTGTGACTTTGTAGACCAGGAAGGAAGTGAGACCACTTTTTGTTTTTTTTGGTCATGAACATGGCATCATGACTAAAAATAATAATAATATATATATATATATATAATGGGTGAAGTGGCCCTTTAAAGAAAACATATAAAGTCCATAGACTTGGCTGGCACATGACGTCATGTCTGAAAGCCAGACGTAGGAGGCGCTAGTGGCAACTAGCCACAACAACAGTCAACTACTGCTGGTGTATATTTAAATTCGAATTGTAAGAGTATCTGAGTGTATGGAATAGAATAGAATGCCATTGATTTGATACACAGATCGATTAGATCACTAATGTCTTTCTCTTCATCTCTTCCATCCACCTCTCCTGTTTCTGTCTCTATCCACCATGTCCATCATCTCTCGCTCTCTCTCCCCCTACTATGCCTATCTCTCTCTCCCTCTCTGTCTCTCTCTCCCCCTACTATCCCTATCTCTCTCTCCCTCTCCGTCTCTCCAGTGCCTTATGACACTGCTCTATGCCTTCTCCAATGACATCTTCTCGGTCATCAACTTCTTCAGCTTCTTCAACTGGCTCTGTATCGCCATGGCCATTGTCGGTATGATGTGGCTGCGCTACAAGAAGCCTGAGCTGGAGCGGCCAATCAAGGTGAGCCACAGGACTCCACAGATCAACCAATCGGAGGAGATAATGGAAAAGTGGAAATATTGAAAATGATTGAGGTCCTGTTCCTAGTCATGACAAAATCACACCCGTGTGAAGTGAGGGGCGCTCTTATCATCGTACGTCGTCAGGGATCCTCTCAATGGGGCAAATCAGAATTTGCGTTCTCACCTTCGTCTTCAATGTTTGTGTTTACACAAACCCTCAAAGCTGGTATACTAGTATTGTTTATTTGACGGTTAACATGAATTCTGTCTGAATAACGTGAAAGTGTGGAAAAGAGGCAGGTGTTTAAATGCTCACCATATCGTATCGTATCGTATAGAACGGCCCTGGGGGTTTTCCAACCTTTCTGTTACCGGGGACAGTTTGTTAATTCTTTAACTTTTTTTTTAACTTTTCTACCTTATTGATAGCCTCAAGTGAAGACCGACAGGAAAGAGGGAGAGAGAGAGAGAGAAGGGTAGAGAGACATGCAGCAAAGGCCGTCGCGAATGGGACTCGAACACGTGGCGCGCTGCCAGGCCAGAGCCTATATGTGGCATGCAGACCGGTGCCCTGGACCACTAGGTCACCGGGCGCTCTCGTTAAATTGGGGGGGGCAGGTATAGTCGCGCATCAGGACTGCTATATTTACTGTATATATATCACTACATAATGTTATATCATTGACCTATATGGTGCTATAATAACTTGGGATTTATATAGCGCCTTTCAAGAAAACCCAAGGACGCTTTACAAGACAAAAAACAAAACTAGTTGCCAAAAAGCCAAAGTGAACAAATGTCTCTTCAGTGCAGACTTGAAAGAGTTCAATGTAGGAGTCTGACGGATCTCCAAGGGGAGAGAGTTCCAGAGGGCAGGGGCTGCCACATAGAAGGATCTATGGATCTACACTAGAGAGGATCTATGGATCTACACTAGAGAGAGAGTTCCAGAGGGCAGGGGCTGCCACGTAGAAGGCTCTATAGATCTACACTAGAGAGGATCTATGGATCTACACTAGAGAGGATCTATAGATCTACACTAGAGAGAGTTCCAGAGGGCAGGGGCTGCCACGTAGAAGGCTCTGTCGCCGAGAGTCCGCCGTTTTGCGTGACGGATGGTGAGGAGTTAGGATGACTATGAATGGTTACGTCTGTATCAGAGATGAACAGGTAGAAAACCTTCTCCTGTGGTCAGCAGCACCTCCCTATTCTTGGTGTGCGCTCCTACCTCTTTGTTTGCTCAGAAAACCTTGCACTCAGTGACTCAGTCCTGAGTACCTTACCTTACCTGCGTTACAACTTCTGATAGTTGTACTTGAATGTTGACATGACATAATAATCCTGCTTAGTGTTTTATTAGCATGAGCATGGGAATTTTGTGTGCTACGATAAAGATGCCAAGAGTTTGTCAGTGATGTCACTGTCATGTGACCGACTCACCTCTTCTCCGCTGTGTGTAAAACCCTGGCGGTGATGCAAGGTTAAAGACTCAACGTAGCCTGCGCTGATTTGTACAATCCATAGACTTCTAGTTCCCAACCCGCTGGTGGTGCCAGTCCGTGGAACGGTGTTTGGGAGCCTTTGGGAGAAGACACTCCTCTGGATAACCCATAGCTTAAAAAAATGTCTGTGCTTCAGAGGAACATGGTGGAAACTACTGTCTCTTATCATGAGAGTATGTCTGTCAGTAATATGTTTTGAAGTTTATTTTGTCATCTTAATCCCTGACAGAAAAGGTTGCATAGATTATTTTATTTTTTTCAGAGGACGTTTTGGGGTGGATTTTGTGTGTCGTGTGAATTTAATGAACAAAAGTTAATATTTCCGCAAATTAATATTGGCTCCAAATATCTATCGTCCTCGTAGATTACTATTACGAAGTTTATTGATATGAAAACGGATCGCATCGCTCCACAGCCTAAAAGCGCCTGTTGCGCTATCCTCGATGTTGTGCAACAGGGAGATGTCATCGATCAATGTCCCCCCCCCCTGTTTAGCCGACGAGAACGAAAATCTTAAAACTAATAATCAGTCGCTAGTCGTGATATATTACCTCCCTCATGGAGAGTGTTTTGGCTACATTTAGCTGCTACAGCCACATCCTGATAAAACATAAAGGTGCTCCGTTGCTATAAATCGATTGGGCGCTATAATTTAATGGATTAAATAACCCTGGGCAATTAGAATGTTAATCAGTGCGTCGCTTACGCAATAGTTTAATTTGAAAATGGGACTATTCTTGTCAACTACCGGTATGCAGTGCAGCATGGCACACAGAACTTACCGAAGCATGAATCTGGCTCTAGTCAAATGGAAGCTAGGTTGTGAACTTGTGCGACGACCAACAAAGCACCATTCAGTGGAGATGAATGGAGAGATAAAAGTACAGGAGAAAAGCTGGATGGTCGTCAGGCAGTGATGAGGACTGGAGGGTACCGGGGGGGGTGTGTGTGTGTGTGTGTGTGTGTGCGTGCGTGCAAGTAGAAAGGCAGACCAGTTTCCGCAGGCCTGCCTAACAACACAGAGAGCTATTGTGCATTTGTGACACTTTGAACTGTGTTTGTGTGTACGTGCGTGCGTGTATGTGTGTGCGCCCTACAGTAACGTGTCATCCTACGTTCACTGGTTTGTGCGTACCTCCCCTTCCAACTCAAAGGAGAACCCAGTGACCACTCTTCCTGTTGGCATGGCGATGAGTGTTGATTAGGGATGGCCAGGCAGTGAAGTGAAAGAGGCCAGTTACTGGCCAGACAGTCTACAATTGTGTGTGTGTGTGTGTGTGTCTGTGTGTCTGTGTCTGTGTCTGTGTGTCTGTGTACAGTGGAAGCACTGTAAGATTCTGTCTTTTACGTTGTTACTCTTTCTCAGTCACTCGTCTCTGCCCTTGACCAGGTTTCAAGGGCCCAAAGAGGCCCTGGACCACTACCAGTGGTCTTGCATGTTTATATCCCATCTGGATATGACTCACGGCACATTTGACATTACTGTTGGCCATTATCCAAAGCTTACAGTAGTTTCAAGCAAGCCATTGGGTACTGTTCATGCCAGTAGGCTACAGTGTGACATTTCCATATAACACTTAATAAAGGTAAATTCCGGATTTACCGGTTTCTTACCGTAATCTGATGTTGTTATATCTAATAACGGGTGGTAGAAGGCTAGAAGCAAAAGAAAAAAAACACTTTGTCATTATGAAAGACCTTTTTTTAATGCCCAAAACGGGTATTAGTCTGATTGACGGTTGCATGCACGCCGTAGCGTCATGATCATCCTGCCATTTCCTCTGTCCAGGTGAACATCTTGTTGCCGATCAGTTTCGTGCTGGCCTGTATGTTCCTCATCGTGGTGTCCATCTGGAAGACTCCGGTGGAGTGTGCCATCGGCTTCCTGATCATCGCCACGGGAGTTCCAGTCTATTTCTTTGGCGTCTGGTGGAAGAGCAAACCCAAGTGGCTCCTGAAGCTTATATGTGAGTTTTATACCCGCTGCCAATCGTACAGTTGTTGTGAGCTTGTAGATCTGACATTTTCACTCCTTTTTTGTTTCTCTTCTTGAGCTAAAAAGCTAAAAGGTTTGGGGATCACTGGCCTACGGTGTGCAGACATCCTTTTCCACCTTGCTTTCCCATGGCCATGCCAGAAACAACTATGTTGCAATGCTGGCACACAGGTCCAGCCAAGCTAATTTAAAACTGAACGGGAAGCGAGTATGCCACCTCTGGGAAACCTACAACTAAACTTATACGCGTGTGCGTGTGTGTGCGCGTTGTGCTGTGCTGTGCTGTGCTGTTTAACTTGAAATGTTATTCGTTTAACCGGTAACAACTTGAACCCCAGCATCCGTATTCTGGGCTGCCAAAAGAATAACTCATGTGCAGTTTACTAAGTAAAGAGGCTTCAACTGATGTGTGTGTGTGTGTGTGTGTGTGTGTGTGTGTGTGTGTGTGTGTGTGTGTGTGTCCTTCTCTTTCTATAGTTTCAACCACGGCGATGTTCCAGAAGGTGATGGAAGTGGTGCCTCAGGAGTCATAAAAAGGCCACGCCCTTATCACTGCCAGTGACCAATCAGATTGCACCATCAGTTACTGTACCCTTGGAGTCACTGCTGCCTGATGACCTCCCCCCCCCCCCCATTCTCAAAACATGTGCACATAGAGAGTGCGCGCACACTCACACACACACACACACACACACACACACACAGACAGACAGACAGACACAAACACACTCAGTCTGATACCATATATGGGATTGCCTGAACAAGAGTCATGCTGCTAGACTGTTTTACACACACACACACACACACACGCACGCACACACTTAAGAGCGCAACATGATCTGACGCTACAAGCTACAGTGTCATCAACGATTTGGATCTTTATTGGTATTTTCCTTTTTTGATGTTTATCTTGTTGCGAGTTTACTACTTTTACTGTCGCTAGCCTTGGCATCCAGTTGATAATGAATGTTGTTTTGATTGTTCACTGACGTGTGTGTGTGTGTGTGTGTGTGTGTGTGTGTGTGTGTGTGTGTGCGTATGCGTGTGCGTGTGTGTGTGTGTGTGTGTGTGTGTGTGTGTGTGTGTGTGTGCGTATGCGTGTGCGTGTGCGCGGCTCCCATGTCATATTTAGTTATGTGTGCCTTAAATTGACCATATTTACATGGTGACCATTATACTCTTATGATATAAGAGGAAATTGACTGCTGTGGGAATTTGCTCAATGGCCAATGGACTTAGCGTTGTTTCTATCAGCCTTTCCAGTTTGTTTTAGTAGTGTCTAAGGTCTGATAACCTTGGTTTTTTACCAGCAAACGGCTGTATATGTCGAGCCTTCTGTCCGAAGTACCTTTTTTTAGTGTCAGAGGATCTACTTTTTTACCGCATGGACCTTCTACATTATTACTCCTAAACAATGATTTCCAAATTCTATTTGAAGGGGTAAAAAAATATGTTTAATATTCCGGGCGCATACAGTATGTATTTCTCTTTACTTGACAACGTTTCGGCTGTCGAGCCTTTTTCAAGATCGGAGGATTGAATTAAAACAATACAGTATACGGACTTTATAAGCCATCAGATGGTTTATAAAGTGCCATCTCATAACGGACTTGATGATGATTGCACGATCAGACAGGGTGGATCATTTCTAAGCGTTTTGTTGTTGATATGACATACGTTTCCTTTTTGTTTAAATGTATTTGATTCCGAGCTGACCCTGGTTGTGCAATCATCATTGCATAATTTATTTTAAATGTTCACAAATAAAAATAATTGTTTTTTACATCTTAGTTGTACACTGTGATTAGCACCTCATCAATATACCGTAGCGTGTGTCTATTTTATCTTTCATTGGATGCCAAATTCTGTTTACCAACTGCTGTTAATGTTGCCAGGCAACAATAACAAACTTAAATATATTTATCTGGGATCTCAGCATTTGAAGCATCCCCAGTTATATTTACTGCGAGACTATTTAGGCTCTGAGGTGTCCATGTAAACACACTCAACCGCTCAACTGGTCAAAGACCAACAATCCTATTTTGACCTTGGAACACTAGTCCTTAATTTTAGTTCCTTACAACATAGAACATTTAGCACCTTACTGTGTATGTGTGTGCGTGTGTGTGTGTGTGTGTGTGTGTGTGTGCGTGCGCGTGCGTGTTTGTGCGAGAGATGAAATGAGAAAGTGACTGAGTGTGTGTGTCTGTCTCTCTGTCCTGCTGATATATCTGCAAACCGGTAAACCCAACGCACTGGGTCTAAAACGTAAACTGAAGCTGACAGCTTACAGAGTCTTCGACTCAGTCAGGCCTGGTGGGAGGTGAGATTAGTCCTGATCAGGCGCTGATCAGGCATTCTCAAACACTGGACTGCCTATATGATGTTTTGCTTCGGGCTGGACTTCCGGTTACTTTATTTTTGGAAACTATAGTATGTCTTTGAAATCTTTGTACTGTATTTTTAGCAAACGAGTCCCTCTGGCGTATGATTGAGCCCCGTCGTTGTCATTCGTCATAAGCAAATTGTCAGTCAGACAGCCTTTCAAACATACCCGATCACCTGCAGCCTTGCTATATGACTTCTTCTTACCTCAGTAAACTGATCCAGTCATTTGAAACAGCTGGAAGGCATCCCACGCTGATGACTGGAAATCGTACCGTAGAGCATAAAACAAATATTGCTCTTCCCAGTCACGCCCCTTATCTCCTTATTGAAACGTATACATGACGACGAACCAATCATAGTTAATTTCTGAAGTTCTCAAAACAAGCTCTTCTTTGGCTTTGGCCAAACGAGGAGGGTGTTTGTTAACAAGGAGGATGTTTGTGTGGCAGTGCACGAGACTTTCAGTATAGCGATTCTTTATAGCTGTTCATTTGTTGTGTAATTCAGGGCCCGCATTCTCATTATGGCTTAGAGGAGCAGTGGTGATGATGGGGATCTGACTTTTCAGTTTTAAGCTGTATCGAATTTCAGAGGAGAAACTGCTGCATGCAGTATATAATACAGTCACTACACAGTACAGTATACCCTTGTATAGGCTTTGATGTTTTGCGCAGGTGCCGATACATACAGTATGGCCAAAAATGATGCTTTGGGGGACCCACACTGAGTGTCGGGTGGTTTTCTGCTGTGGTTCTCTCTGTTCTCTTCGTTGTAAGAGTTCTCGTGTGGCTGCAACAGTGAGATTAAAGATTAGCTTAAACAAGTTGCCCCATGGCTATGAACATTTGAGATTCCTTCCATGTTACACGTTAGAATAGTGAGAGAGAAATGTATTGCAGGATGTTCTGAAAAATAGATCGTTTCTCACACAGTTTTATGTTAAGACAGAAGAACAGCACCCTTTGGGTAAAAAAAACAAACATTTTACTGTAGGTCAAAGATCTGTGTGTGGCACACACATGCGTGTGTGTTTGTTTGTGAGTGTATGTTTTACTAGTGGATTATGGTTACATTTTTTTTCTCCCTTTTCTTTTCACGGTGTAGTATTTTCATGTACGTATATGTATGTACCATATATATGCGATCGCGAGGTGATGATTCCGCTACCTATAAATTAATCCATGGTTAGGTTGTCGTCACCGCTGCTGTCCAGTCAGCTTGCCCTGATGAACTCTTGAGTATTCTGTGACCGTCCGCCAGGGATGCGTAGAGATCGAATCTAGTTGTCTAGTCTTGGACTAACAATCACAGTGAAAAGACAATCGCTGTTCACCTTATGTGTTTGTTTTTTGTTTTGTTTTTGCAGTTACTTTCTATGTTATTTTTTTGTAGATTCACTGTGTCCTCATGTTTCTCATTATCTTGTGATTTGACATTGATGTGGTCTTCTTGGCCAGGGAGTGGAAAGGTCAGACAGACTGGGAATGGGCTGAGGTATGAGATGCTATCAGAAGAGCACTTGGAACAGCATGGAGACAGACAGACAGACAGACAGACAAGATGATAACCAGACATCACTGGTTCCCAAACACTGGGTCGGGAGCCATTCGTGGGTTGCAGACACATTCTTGTGGGTCCCTTGATTCTGTGTTTCCTACATTTTGTTTTTTTATTGTTTCTTCAAAACATTCCCCACAAAATCATGATCATGATTTTTTTTTTAAGTAATTTCATGAAGTTGTGTAAATGAATTGTGAAAAGTAAATAAAAAAATAATATAATTATACGACATGAAGAAATAATCGAAGAATCAAAGGAAATCCATAAATTAAGAAGAATGTTTCAATAAGTAGTGAAAAGCTATTCCGGATCTAATGCTATTTTCACTAGTTTGGGTCCTTGGCAAACGTCAACATTTCTCTTTTGGGTCTCGAACTAAAACGTTTGGGAACCACTTCTATAGAGTCCATGGAGCAGTGCTCTGTAGGCCATGCAGGTGTAGCTAATAAGTGTTGCGGTGTAAAGCTGTGCTTAATGGTACACTGCAGCTATGGCGGTGCCCTGGGCATCCCTCTGTGGATTCATCTATAGATGCTTGTTTGGAGGAGGGGGGGGGGGGGATTGTGTACAAATGTTTTTATTTTTGTACACTTAGATTTATGGGGCTCTGTGTAGTTTAAACGTCTTGAGAAACGGGGACAAAGGACAGGTAGAGAACAGTGGCAGAGCAGGTAGACGAGGACTTGAGATGAGGGCTACACTTTTAGTCATTAGGGTTTCACGGTAAACATCCTTGGTTTTCATTTGAACGAACACCGAGCGTATTACCGCGCGCTTCGTTCCTTTCCGAAGTAGTTTTCCTCGCTGAGACAGACCGAGGGAGGGATGGTTACAACAAAAACAAAAAAAAACGATGTAGTGTTTGTTTATTAATTAACATTGACCTGTCTTCTAAAATGGACCAAAACCGCATGTCACCGTGTACGTGGTGTATCGCGGTTGCCATAGAGACCATTTGGCATTGTAACATAGTGACGCTAGTGTGATGGCCATAGCAACGGCGTTGGTCACAGAGAGAGTGGTCGAGAATATGTACTAGCTAGCGGTAGAGCCATGCTAACACTCCTATCGTCGGAGGGAAGAAAATCTTATTTGAATAGGAATGTAGAAAGTTTTATTTATTTATTTTTTAGGACACCTTGTTGTTTTAATATTAGTCCTTTTTTACAGGGCATTTTGTGAAAAGTGCTTTTGAAATAAATCTTACGTTTTTTCCAATTTTATGTTCTGTGGTGTTTTATTTCAGTGCATTTATTTTCTGTCTTTATGGTGTGGAATGAACATTGTTACCAGCTGCTGTGTGTAAGCACAGCTGGTCAACGTTCTCTCTGTGGTGCTTTCACGCCCGCTTGCTGTAGTTGAGACCTATGTTTCTCATTGGCTGTACTGACAACCTATCGTCCTGATTGGCTGCCTCGTCTGTAGGCAACCACACACTTTTTGCCTCTAGCCGACCTCTCAGCCATGGGATATAAGGCAGCAGTTGGTAATTCATTGATGTCATCAATTCATGTTAGAATATGTGCTGCACACTTCAAAAACAACGCTACATACCTGATTTATGCTCTGGCGTACAAAGCCAAAAAGTGTACACGGTGCACATCTTTGCTGCCTATGATGGCTGTGATATAAGCACACCTACTGTACTGTATAATGTGCCTGTATGCTGCTGCAGTAACCGCTTAGCAGAGGAGAATGTCAGGAAAGAGTGTCAGTTCACTACACAAAGTGCACAAAATGCTTTAGTGTCAGTGAAATAGTTTAAATGTTCTGTACCAGCTACAGTGCAGCCTTGCTTGGCCCCTTTGCTCTCTAGATTTTGTGTGTGTAAGCAAGCAGCAGCAGGGGTACAGCTAGAAATCGTGCGCCCCCTGACACCTGGGTTCCAGGGCCTCTTAATGACATTAGTTAAAAGTGACACCATACAAATCTCTGGCATTTTCCAGCTAGGGGGCCCAGAGATGGACAGGGGCGTCCATCCCTGGTTCATTCAGCTGCCCCTGGTCAGGAGAAAGAAAAGGAAGATGGTATGTCAAACCTCTTCGTTTTGAACTCTGCAGTGTTTGTGAGGCATTCATTCACATCATCACATGGTCTTTTCACACACCTCCTCAGTGCCTCATGGGAACAAAGGCTGGAGAATGCATTCCTGACACCAAGACATTTCAGTAGGAAATGACCCATACTCAACATTTCTAGCATAAAACTTTAGGGTACTCAAAATGTCCGGGTTCACAATGGGGCTATGGGCTGGCAAGTAGACTATACCTTTATGATAGCAGGACAGACAAATGGGCTGACAAGAAATGGGGAGAGTGACATACAGCAAAGGCTCGGGACTCGATCCGGTGACGCGCCGTCAGGCTACATTGAGCCTTGGTGGCCGGACCGACCGCTACACCAGCCGTCCGGGCCCAAACGAAACAAAACTAGGTGAATCGTTTTGGGTCGGGAACCCCTTTTGGTGTTTTAAGCATTATGTTATACTTTAGCTATTGAAAAATAGCAGCTCCACAAGGTCGTAGCACGGCACGCGCTACGAGCTTGTAGATCTGCTATTTTTTTAAAATCATGAAAATGTGGCGCAAATCTTTGAATATATTCTTTCAGAGAATCTTTGCTTCTGGGGGTTCCCTGGAACAACATATATTCAGATGGGGGTCGGCGGCCAATTACATGTATATTTGGGGGTTCTTGAGAATCACTGACATAGAAACATGGGTTTTTCAGAAAACTGTAGATTTGTAGAATCGCCCTCAGGTCTAAATGGAATGAAATAATAATTCTGCCATAACCGTCCTAGTTTTCTCCACAAGAGCCTGTGGTGGAACAGATGGTCTGCAGACTCATTAAGGTTCATTAAGTCCTCCTTGTCCAAATACATGAGTGTTTCTAACTAATGACTCGGGTGTTATTAATAAGCGTGCTTTACTACGAAAGGGTGTTTAGGGAATTGGAAGCATGGAATCTCAGTCTACAACATGCAGCAGGCGGTCGGAGGTTGCTGCCACATTTCACAGTTAGGCCTTAGCTGACCAGGGCTTTCCTAACCTGCACCGCTGAGGTGGAAAAACTTAGTACTCAAATGTTTTACTTAAGTAAAAGTGTCAATACTGCATTATATAGGAATACTCTGTTACGAGTGAAAGTCCGGAGTACCAACAGTAAAAGTACTCCTTATGCAGAATGTTTCAAGTTTGAAAAAAAATAATAATAGGAGTAGGCTAATCAAAGACTGAAGACTATAGGGATAGTTTTCACCAAACGGGAGGAGAGGGTAATTCTTTTGAAGAGCAGTTAGGAAGAAGCTGTGCCTTTTTCTTGTCATTTTACTCATGATGTGACTCAAAGGCTTTTCATTCTTGTCATAGTGAGCAGCACATTGTAAAGCACTTTAAGCTTAGCAGCATGGTGTCATCAGGTCTGACACCATACTTCGTGTCAGACCCCAACCAACAGGTCCCTGGCACCACCCTCCCAAGGAGACAGTGGTCTACGCTCAATAGATTCAGGACTGGACATCATGGCCCCTGCTTGGCCAGCCTCCACAAATGGGGCAGTAGCCCAAGCCCACTGTGTGCGTGTGGTGAGGAGCAAACTATAGAGCACATCATAGAAGTTTGTCCTCTCCAAAGACTGGAAGGAGGATTAATCACCCTCCATACAGCAGACCAGGAGGCAACCGCTTGGCTTAAGGACTTTGCATTCGCTAAATAAATAGCAGCTTATTTTGTATGAAAGATGTTATACAAATATCATTATTATTGTTGTTGTTGTTGTTATCGTACCATTTCCTACCACAAATAAATGTGGGAAAATGAACCAAAGAGCTAGTAATTTGTCCCAGGATGAACTTGAACTTGTATTTTTTCTCCAAGACACCTCGATCTTGTCATGGTTTGGCCCTCTGCCTGTTTATTCCCCTCTTTCTGTATCTCTCCCTCTGCCCAGTTGTGTCTGTCTTTCCACTTCGGCCACTCCCACTTCCCATTGCAGCCCTCAGTCCTAGTTACACACCTGGTTCCACTCCCATCAGCCCAGCCATTTACAAACCTGTGAACTCTGCTACAATCAACCCACCACCTATAAATACTGGACTCCTTGCACAAACTAACTGTCAGAACATAATTCAGTGTCCGGTGCTCATCTCAGTGTTCCTCTGTACCTGGAAATCCTCGTTCTCAGTCTGTAAGGTTTGCACTTTTCTGGACTTGTATTTTGCCTAGTGCTTTGTTTTAGTTTTGGACTTTGTAATGCATTTTGTATTTTCCTGAGCTTGAAGTTACAGTCTTTTGTTTGTCAACTGCCTTGTGCTTCAATAAATACGTTTATTTTTGAACTTCCCTCTGCATTTGGGTTCAGTCATTCTGCCACCGTGACAGATCTTACGACCACTAAAAATGAATCTATAAATCTCCAAGACACCTCGATCTTACGACCACTAAAAATAAATCGATAAATCGGTCTAACAATGACCTGATGAAAGGATAATGTCTCTTGTAACAACCTTCAGCAGGCTAATTGGACAGACAAATCACAGCCAACACAATGCTGGGTGACCTTTGTATGAATCACCATGACAAGGCGATGATCACCCATAGATTTAGTATTTTTCTTTTTGTGATCATATGCGAGGACATTTGTGTACGAGAACCCTAAGGAAATCTCATTTGAACAATTCAGCCAGTGTCTATAGGGGCCATAAATGGCAATGTTTTTTTTATTTATAGAAAGATTCTTGGAATGAATGTGACGATCAGTAGTGACATGTTTTCCTCTTGGGGCTCAGAGAAGCAGTTCAACCATGTGATTGTAGACTACAGTGAATCTAAATCAGCACTCCATTGCCAAGGAAAGTTCTAACCAACTGCTTGATCTACAAAATCAAATGTGACTAAATTGTTACAGTTGTCTCTCTATCCTATATTAAAATTGGCTAATGGAGGCCCGGGCCGGCCTAGTGGTCCGGACACCAGCAGCCTCACAGCGTGTTTTCGCGGGTTCGACTCCCGATCCCGACGACCTTTGCTGCGTGTCACTCCCCATCTCTCGCCACCCATTTCCCGTGAGCTTACTGTACACGTTCAATTAAAGGCAGAAAAAGACCCAAAAATACCTTTAAACGAATTATAATAATGGGAGCTCACGCTCCCAGTACATTTACTCAAGTACTGTACAACACTAGGGCTTTTCCCTGTGATCTGCAGGGCCACTGCATCAGTGAAACAGATGTCATTCATTACACTAAAGACCAGAGCATTTTCCCTGGAGAGAGTCCTAGCGTAAAGCAAAGCCATGTCAACACAATCAAACTAGGATTATAGCTAGCGACGGCAACTGGTTTTAACCACTGAAAACCGTCTATACTTAGTCAAATGCGGACCTGAGTTGCAACTATACTTGTGTGCTCTTTTTTCCACTTCTAAATCTCTTCACCCAAAATAGCCGAGCATCTACAAGCTCACAATTCCATAGTAAGTCTGCTATTTTTGGCAATAATGTTCTCCCCGGAATAGGGATCATGCTGAGGTTAGAGCGGTTACTTAAAACAGTATTACATGCAGATGCCCCCACAATCCTGCACAAAATGACAAGAGCAAATAACAAGACCCCCAGCAAACCATGATATTTCTTTCTTTCTTTTTTTCCTTCTTTCTTTCTTTCTTTCTTTCTTTCTCTTTCTTTCTGTGTCTCACCTCCCCACCTTTCCCACCCTCTGCCTGGGTTGAAGGCCGTGTGAGGGGAAACCAGATAGTAGAGGAACAGTCATACTGACAACAAACAGTTTGTATCAACACAGCGAGGAACACTAACAGGTGTGAGCCATTCCCTTCATTCACTGGCTGTGATTTTTCACTTCCTTGTGTAAATATACAGACACACGCACAGGCACACACACAGGTGCACGCACAGTCGCACACCTACACGCACAGGCACACACGCGCGCACACACACGCACGCACGCACGCACGCACACACGCACACAATTCAATTCAAAGGGCTTTATTGGCATGAGATAAGATACGTTTACATTGCCAAAGCTAAAAGGCACAATACAACAATACAGTCAAAACAAAATGTATGTACTGTACATTTGAAAGTCAGAGTCTTCAATAAATCAATTGTACCAAGATCACTCGATGCAGGAATACACACAATGGTTAGTCTTTAGGGTGGTTGTGTTCCATTTGATATCCTTCTCCTATTACAGCAGCTCACAAATCTTGCTGCTGTGTTTGCACATTTTTGTACTTCGCCCAGCAGATATGGGAGTTTTCTGTTGTTTGTTGATGTTTTCAAAATCTCCGTGGGTGATTGTAATCTGTGGGAAGTAGTGTCTCTGCATGTCTTGGTACAGTGGACAGATGGTTAGGAAGTGTAGTTCGGTTTCCACTTCGATCATTTTGTGTGCAGTGGGTGCATAGTCTGTCTTTCTCGATCGCAAAACTGTGCTCACTGAGTCTGTACCTAGTTAAGATTTTTCTTTGTTTTGGGTCGGTTACGGTGCTCAGGTATTCTGCCACAGTGTATTCTCTGTTTAGGGCCAGAGAGCATTCTAGTTTACTCTGCTTTTTGTCTTGCTTCTTTCCAATGTGTCAGATAGTTTTCCTTTTGCTGTTTTATAATTTGGCTTAGTCCAATATGCTTTCTATCTGGTGGCTCTGTTTGTGTTTGAGTTCCAGGGCCAGCTGGCTGAGGGGGCATCTCTCTAGAGTTTCACTGTGTGTGTGAGTGCCTTGTTATGGATCTAAGTCACTTTCTTTTAGGTGGTTGTAGAATTTAAGTGCTCTCTTTTTTATTTTGATTATGAGTGGATATCGTCCTAATTCTGCCCTGCATGCATTATTTGGTGTTTTTCGCTGAGTTCGGAGAATGGATTTGCAGAATTCTGTGTGTAGGGTCTTTGTTTGGTGTTTATCCCATTTTTCGAGGTCATGGTTTGCTAATGGTCCCCAGATCTCACAACCAGGTTCTATCAACAAAATGGTTCTATCACAGAGTCCAGTATTTTAAGCCAGGTGTGTGTGTGTGTGTGTGTGTGTGTGTGTGTGTGTGTGTGTGTGTGTGTGTGTGTGTGTGTGTGTGTGTGTGTGTGTGTGTGTGTGTGCGTGTGTGTTGCTTAAATCAGTTAAGTCGGGGGACATTGGCTTTGTTTCCAGGCAACATGAGAATGATATCACATTTTCCAAACAGACCTGGTGTGTGTGTGTGTGTGTGTGTGTGTGTGTGTGTGTGGTCGTGTACACATACATCTGTGCGCTCGTGTTTGCGTGCAGCAGTAATACTAATAACATTCATATCCGTAAACCTATCAAGAGTGTGTGTAATTTCCTGATTGTGATTCAATGTATCTCTCTCCATGTCACCGTCTTATTCTCTGTCCCTGTGTTCAGTCACGACCAGACTCTGCATCCATTCAAGCTCTCTCTCCATGTCACCGTCTCATTCTCTGTCCCTGTGTTCAGTCACGACCAGACTCTGCATCCATTCAAGCACCGTCTTATTCTCTGTCCCTGTGTTCAGTCACGACCAGACTCTGCATCCATTCAAGCTAACAGGCAGAGAGCACAGATGTTGAGATGAGATTGATATAAATGCCACCTAGTCAAGTGTTTGAGCGTGCGTGCGTACTGCGTATGTGTGTGTCACAGTGTGTGTGTGTGTGTGTGTGTGTGTGTGTGAGTCACAGTGTGTGTCTGTGTGTGTATGTACAGGATACATCTGTTTTTGATGTCTTCATCAGAGTAAACAACGGTGAAGATAATTGCAGACACGCTGTTGGAATACATATGTTGCTAACGTCGATTACATCAAATCAAAGGAAGCCAAATGTGTGTGTGTGTGTGTGTGTGTGTGTGTGTGTGTGTGTGCGCATGAGGTAATAATAAAGCTCCTTTCAAAACAAGTGTTACAAGGTGAAGGCGCGCTGTACCGACAATACAATCATAACAATCTAAACAAAGTAACAGTGTGAAATAAGATAAAAACTATAAAAACCACATGGAAGGTGAAAGATTGTAATTTGTAAGATAAAGCTTGGAGTTTTTTTTAACAGCTTTTTAAAGGAATCAACTGACACTTAATTTGTTTTGATTTCAAAAATATTTACTGTCACTAAATGTTCATGTATGTACAGTATGTGATGTTATATACAATAATGCAACACAACTGACAATAAATAAGAAAATTAAAATAAGTGTTAGCTACATTCTAGAGGCGTCTCCCTGCCTCTCCGGCTCTTTAGTAAACAGGAAATGCATTCTCACATTGGGATACCACTTGTATCCAATCAGGAGAGGAAATTAATACAGGATACATGATGAACAAGTTTGGAAGTACTGATAAAAGAATTGCAAACAAGCTTAACTTGGAACTGGAACACTATGAACTTTAAGCTGATAAATGAGTATACTTTCTCCTGAATGGGTGAAATGTATTTTGGGGGATATGCAGGAGACACCTGTTATTGAACAAACACCCCTTGTATAGCAATGGTTCATACTTCATATCTGAATATAGAGCATTAACTTGTTCATACATTTTTAATGCTTTAAAGGGAAAGCCAATTACAAAGGGTGCGACTATAAGCTCAATCCTTATAACCCCGGGCTTGCTAGCCCTGGTCTGGAAGAGTGTTAATAGCGACCTTTCAGTGTGTCAGTGCTTAACTGTAGACTAATTGTCATTGACCGTGAGGACGCTGGTGTAAAAGCGCTTTGAGCACTTGGAAAAGCGATATAAAAATGCAATTCATTATTATCATCTCATCTGTAAACATGTTTGGCCAGTTACCAAGCTATCCTTAGCCTGGGCTCATGTTAGCCCAGTCTGCCTAGCCCTAGGGCTAAGCAGTGAGCAGTGAGCACAAATAAGTGTGGAAGCACTTTATACCAGCAACCTTCGGTTCTTAAACAATGGGTTCCCTCTGCCTTGGACATTGCAGGGTCCCAAAAAAGATTGGGGGAATAAGCTGGGGGGGGGGGAAAGCAGGAATAAGCATGCTGTATAAATAGAATTGGAATTTGAGCCTTCTTCTTGTCATGTGAATATGGATAAGTGTGCTCAATAAATACTATAGGCCAGATTGGAGAACTTGTGATGAAATGTGTGACTGCCCTACAAGCTCCCCCGAGGCGAAGGAAAAGAAATGCTCATGTGCCCACATACATACGCTTCCTCCTCTCCCCTCTCCCTCACCCCTCTCCCTCTCCCCTCTCCCACATACATACGCTTCCTCCTCTCCCCTCTCCCTCACCCCTCTCCCTCTCCTCTCTCCCCTCTCCCACATACATACGCTTCCTCCTCTCACCCCTCCCTCACCCTCTCTCCCTCACATTCTGTATAGGAGTAGAAATACCCTGTTACAAGTAAAAGTCCGGAATTCAAAATGTACTTGGATAAAAGTACGGAAGTATAAGGCATCAAAATTAACTTAATTAAAGCCAATGTGTTTTGAAAATAGCAGATCTACAAGCTCACAATGCTGAGCATTGTGATTTTCAATTGTCTACTCAAGTGAAGTACAAATACCTCAAAATTGTACAGTACTTTATAAGTAAATGTACTACTTCCGACAACCACACGTTGAACATATACTGTAGGTCCTACAGCATCTGATAAGCATGTTTACTGATGTACACATTTAACAGCATTATTCAATACAATGCCCCCCCCCCCCCCCCCCCCCCCCACACACACACACACACACACACACACACACACACACACACACACACACACACACACACACACACACACACACACACACACACACACACACACACACACACACACACACACATACTTGTTTTACTATCTTTGTGGGTAGCCTACTTTAAAATCACGTTTTCACAAAAAATGCTTAACCTATACCTTAACCTCAAAATATATATACTATACTGTACTGTACCCCCCAAAAGATGAACCCTTACACCTATAATTCCCGAACACAACTTGAATCTTTTCAGAAGTGTAAGACTAAATCTAAAGATCGTTCCTTAAGGGGAACCAAAACATTTATTTTCTCCCAGATGTACAATCACGTGGTCCCCATGCAGTCCCCACAAAGTTAGTGTTAACATGGTGTGTGGGCACATGCATGCACACGCACGCACGCACACACACATGCACCACATGACTGTTCACTCTCCGCTCCTCTGCCCACCACTGACTCCTGACTGCTAACCTTTGCCTCTAAACAGAATGCTTTGTTGAGATGCCTGAGGGTTCAAACGGTTCAGAGTGTGTACAGTATGTGTATCTCTATCTCTATCTCTCTCTATCACAATATCTGCACAGGTGCAGGCAAAAGAATATCTGTTGACAATATTATTTGACATCTTTCATGCGTTATCTCTACAGGTTTATGGATTTGATTTCATATCCATGTGTAAACCGAAGTGGAATTAGAACTGATGCAAATGAAATGGGAAAGATAAGACGTCCATTCAAATGAATATAGGCACAGAACATGAACAGATATATTGTGTACAATCCACCTTTGTCTTCAACAAAGGTCTTTTGATATTTTGAGTGTCTTTTTTTTTTTTTTTACATTTTGGTCTGTTTCCATGCATACATATATTTCAAAAAGAATTCCAGTGGCAACTTTGCTGGAAATTCAAACTGATTGAAAAGGCCTAATTTTAATGCCCTGCAGTGTAGCATCTAAAAGGAATGGGTTATCTGAACCCATTCCTCATAACCATGGGGTCATCAATATGTTCATATGGCTACACGGACAAATGTATGTTGCACATTTTTTATTTTATTTTATATATAAGAACATTATAATGTTCATAATTTGAGAGGCCAAGTCTCCATGGGTTTGCTTCACAATATGTATGACACGTATTTACTACGATACTATACGATGCATATTAGGAGTCCAACTAGTAGTGGTCCTCAAATGCTTTATTCGGAAGGGGCCCCTTAACTCTGACAGTGAAAAACTGGAACCAAATGATCATTAGCTCCAATGCTCCAATGTTAACTTTCAGTGCTCCATAATTCTATGACTAGACTGTCCCAGTCTTTATGGTGGTCCGAAGACCTGCAGCTGCCCCCCACTGGCTACATTATGTATTACAAGATCAACGTTGCTTGTTCCATGATAGCACATCAATTCTACAGTAGATACATACAGTAGGCTACACCCACTTCGCCACTCTATGCCTGGACCGCCCTCACCCACACTCACATCTCGCATGCCCAGCTGCCCACGCACACACACACACACACACACACACACACACGCACCGCTTTCCTTCTCGTCATGGCTATACCTTTTCCTGTTTGATAAGGCAGGGGAAATTACCCACAAATCAAATTAACTTGAACAGGAGGTGATTGGGGACAGGTTATGGGGATTACATAATATAACATATCTCTCCATGCACACGTGTGTGTGTGTGTGTGTGTGTGTGTGTGTGTGTGTGTGTGTGTGTGTGTGTGTGTGTGTGTGTGTGTGTGTGTGTGTGTGTGTGAGAGCGAGGTTTGTCAAAGTGTCCATGAGCAAGACACTATACATATCTTAACTAAAAATATTAACATAACACAATAACTACTTATGGTAGTTATCAGTCACCAGAAGCAAGGATACAGTATATCTTTTCAATGAGTCTAACATGGAGTAGGCCTATCTAAAAATCTAAAAGTGAATCAAGGAACTTAAAAAGAAAACTGTCTGGGGTGCACACAAATGTCTGAGTAGGCCTACAGACAGTAGTATGTGACTTGTTTTTCTGTGTTGTTGTATGAGCAATGATGAGCATATTATATTTATAGCCTCATTTAGACCTTAGTGTGAGATGTGTGCCTGACAGCATGCATACATACATACATACGCGTGTGTGTGTGTGTGTGTGTGTGTGTGTGTGTGTGTGTGTGTGTGTGTGTGTGTGTGTGTGTGTGCGCGTGCATGCGTGTGTCAAGTGCATATATGCTGCTATGCATACATACAGTGTAATTATCGGAGTTCACATTAATGTGAGTGTGTGTGCATGTGTTCATACTTGTGAATGTGGCATGCCCGTCAGAATGGCTTTGGCAGTAAACAGAACTGGCTCATTAATTAGCGGCAAAGCATGGCAGCTGCAGGTCTCTGGGGCCGTTAAAAGAAAAGTAGTCCTGTTATCTGTGACATTCTACACGCTCTAGAGGAATAGCTCTGTATTGTGATAGCATATCATCGATATATCGAGTGTTCAGTAACAACAAGGGGCCTCCCTGTCTCTCCGGCTTTTTTAAAACACAGGAGGTGCATTTAAAGGTTGTGAAACAAATGTTGTCCAGTCGAGAGAGAGCTAACTCATACAGGATACAGGACAAGTGCGATATAGAGGGTGCGTGACATCATTATCATACCTGGAAGTTGTGCAGGAACGCCTATACTTTCATGTGGGAAAACTACTTTCTGGCCTTGACTCATGGGATATACATCCAAACAGGAAACGAGAAAAGACCTATTTGATTGCAGTCCCAACTACTAATATTAAAGTTGGGACTGCAATCTGCAACTTTTCAGATAGGACTTTTCAGATAGGACTTTTTCCAGATAGGACTTTTCAGATAGGACTTTTCAGATAGGACTTTTTCAGATAGGACTTTTCAGATAGGACTTTTTCAGATAGGACTTTTTCCAGATAGGACTTTTCGCTCAACTATATAGAGACCAGGAGGCAGACTGGCAGCTGTTTAGCGACAACCCATGCTCAATATGGTCATGATGATGATGAGTAATGGTGTTGTCGATAAACTCACCAATTCTTCATTATGTGGTACATGGGTATCTTGGTGGTGTATCGAATCTTGTGGACTAGACCCATTGCAAGATACTGTACTCTGTCGTCAACCCTAAGACATTCCAGCCTATCAAAGTGGGCAGGGGTGAGGTGGGTTCGGGGAGTGAGGCCAATTAGTAGCCTGACCAGTTTGTTTTGGAAAGTCTGGAGCCTTGTTTTAAGGGCCTTTGGGGTGCTGTGGTGCATGCATAGTTGAATAAACCTTGCACAAGGGCTCCTGTTCAAGGTGTTTTTGTTGACGAGTGAGGAGATCCTGTATAGGAATCTTGTTCTTTGGTTGACTTTTTTGATTACGTTGGTGGCCATTTTTATCACCAGAAAGATTTGCCTCCAGGATGGAACCTATAGGTAGGTAATTTCATATTTTCGTCGACACTTGGATACTAGGGCACTTTGAGACTGGTGAACAGAATAGAGTGTAAGTTTAAACACCTGTGAAAGAGGCACGGAAGTAGCCTACTTAGGAAGAGTTATTTCCAAAATGGCGTAGGCCAGCTATGTGCATAGTAACTATGTGATTTATTGTTTATTGTTTATTACGGATCCCCATTAGCCCTACTACTGATTGATTGATTGATTGATTGATTGATTGATTGAAATATTTATTAACAGTTTGCAGAATTACAGTACATTTCAAGCACAACTCAATACAAAAGACTGTTAACTGTGAGTGGACGACCCAATAAAGCATTATACACTTGTTTACAAGAGGCTCCACCTTGTTCAATTCAACAAAACATTTAGAGACGTACAAATAGACACTTCTATATTTATACTCTTCCTGATAGAGGAGCCATATTACCTTATTTTTCTCTTCAATCTGAGAACCGGACCCAAACACAGCAGCGCCCCATCAGTCTGTCTTGAGGAGAGACTACCTTCACATTTCTCCTCCAACTCCAACACACTAGAGGGCGTAGTTGAATCTCCACACATAACAGGGTCGTCTACGTCATGTATGTTGCCGGAAGCAAATCGTGTTCGTCAGAGGAAACTGCACATGAGTTTGTTTAGGTGAGATTCACGTGTTCAGCATCACTCAGACTAGTCTCAGAAAGAACAGAGCACTTTTATAATCTTTAGTCTCGTTAAACACATTTATCAGTACAACACAGCCATGGGTAAAAAGGGTAAGAAAGAGAATAAGATGAAAGGGGCCGAGAAGACAGCTGGCAAAATGGAGAAAAAGATTTCCAAGAGGTCTAAACGTGAAGAGGTTTGACGATGAATTAATTTATTTTAGAACACCATTGATACTCATTCTTGTTCATGTTTTCTTTATTGTTGCACACGTGGACAGTTTTTGGACACCGCTTTAGCAAGCTGAGTTATAAAGTTTGCTATTGCTAATGTCATTTTAACTAAATTAAAAATGAAATTGAGCTAAATTCCCGGAGGGACATTTGGCAGGTGTTATCGCAGTATAAAACAAACGCATGACAGAAAAAGAATCAAGCCGAGATAAATAAAACTTAAAATAAATATAAAATGAAGAAGAACTGGATATGCATAGATTCTGTCAGACTGTCACAAGATATCTGCACTGTACTGTACAGTGAAAGGAAATGGGAAATGTACAGTGTATCGAATATGCACACATAATGCATATATTAATTTATATACTGTACATCTACGCCCAATACATTTATAAATGAAGACCAAGACTATACTAATGTGTGTATACCTTGACAACAATGAGCATATATACAAATGTACTATAGTAGTCAGTATGTACAGACAGTGGCAGTGCAAATTTTGACCTGAGACCAGATTCTAGATGTCTTCTAAATCCTGTGCTCAAACCTTTTCATGTCAAGGACCCCAAAAGGTATATGTAATTGGCCGCCGACCCCCATCTACAATGAGTAGTGGCTACTGGCAGAAAGGACTGACCAAGTTGTGCACTGCCAAGGAGGGACGAGTCTGTTGCTGTTCATCTGTTCATCGCAGAGGGAACGAGAATGGTTCTCTAAAATAGCATTCATCTTCATCTTCCTCCTCATCCTCCCCTCACAAACCACCTCCAGACTGTGTAGTGTAGTTGAACGACTATGAGAATACAATACGCTGTCAACGTCAAGTCAGTCTGTACCAGTTTTAATTCCCGGGTTCCCTCCTTTCAATGAATTCAAACCTTTGCCCCTGCTTTTCTTTTGCCAGGAGGATTTGGAAGCCCTTATAGCCGAGTTCCAGAGTCTGGATGCCAAGAAGACGCAGGTGGTGGAGACCGCTTGTCCACCGCCATCCCCAAGGTACAGTGAGGGTAGGGTGTAAGCAGTAAGCACACTTGGGCTTCCATGCCCGTGCATTATGTTATCTGAATGTAAGTACCGTCCTGAAGGACGCTTCCGTGAGTGCTTCCATTCAGGCGTCATCACTACAGTATGTTGGCTTGTGGTGGACATCTTTGGACAATAATATGACAAGAAACTCATAAAGAGATACCCCGGAATGACCAGGTCTGTAATTCTGAGTACACTACTACACACACTCAGATTTAAGGGGGTCCTGGCAAATAAAACATTTGAGAACCACACTAGTACTAGTGAACCCATGTGCCATAGTGTTGTTGTTTATCAGTAATGTTACATGTTTACAGTACATCTTTACAGTACATATTCCGAAGACATCCTGGAGACTTCACATTCAATAATTGGGTGTTATGAAAAAAAATAAGAACACTTAAATGGCGTGTAAAAATGAATCTTTTGAAAGAGATTTTGCCACGGCACGGACAATGCCAAGTCATTGCCACGGACACATTTGTCTCTGTACGGACATAGAGACTTGACCCCTGCTTCCATTATTCTGCTAATATTGAACTATTCTGAGCTGTCGGTTCACCGGTATTGCAGTCGCTGTAGCGCACTGTTGTTCCTACTCTCACCTATGGCCATGAAGTGTGGGTCATGACCGGGATACAAGCGGGCAAAATTAGTTTTCTCAGACGTGTGGCTGGCATCTCCCTTAGAGAGAGAGGGTGAAAACTGAAGTTCAGTGACGTGCGAGAGACTCAGAGTAGGCTTCTTCGCTTGGAAAGGAGCAAGCTTAGGTGGTTCCGTCATCTAGTAAGGATGCCCGAACTAGTTTGGGCCCTGAAAAACGTCAAATTTCTCTTTTGGGTCTCCAGCTAAAAAGTTTTGGGGAAAACCACTGTGCTATACCGTTTAGCTTGATGTGAAACAAACACCCCTCTCATGTTTTCAGACAAATAAAACATATCAATGCCATATATTTATTTTATGACACATTGGGCTGTATTTTGGGTGTCTTAAGTACCAGGTCTTATTCCCTAACTTGAGTAAACTAAAGACCTGGAGGCGTGATCAATGCCATTTGGCTATTCTGAGTCTTTAGTTTACTCAAGTTAGGTAATAAGACCTGGTATTTAAGACACGCAAAATACAGCCCATTGTCTCTGTTCAGAAAGAAATAACTCAGTTAGTCTCTGTCTTTTGGTACCTAACACAGGCTGAATGCCTCTCTCTCCCCCCATCCTGAGAAAGATGAACTCATCCTGTTTGGAGGAGAGTTTTTCAATGGAAAGAAGGTAGGCACTTGACACTAATGTATATTATTATTAATAAGATGTGATTATTACGTCACGGCATGTATGTTTATGTACCTGTAGTTTGTCAATCTTTTAACTCTTGTCTGAAGAAGAGCCGTGTGCTCGCGAAACGTCACAGATAATTTTGGTGCAGTAACAAAATAATTTGTCGCTATGGAGCCGTCGGTGTGCGAGCGTTTTATTTTGTGCTTCTACTGTTCTACTAACCCATCTAAACGGGTTAAAACAACATTTCTACTTGCACACTTTTTACTTCCCAAAAAAATAAGATAACTAAAAATACTACTGGCTGGATTGCCATGAAATTAGCTAATCACCGTATAGTGGCCAAAATATACAAGTTGTTTTTTGTGAGTCATTGGGGCCTGCTGTTAGCCATACACATGCAGCAGCAGCACATAATATATTTTCTTAATGTTATGTGTCACTCTTGTACTATCTGCGTGAATAACAACAATGCAACAAAACATAATCTTTGATTAAAACAAAGTGTCTATCCTTCACAGACGTATTTGTACAACGATCTGTTTTTCTACAACATCAAGAAGGACACCTGGGTAAAGTCAGACATCCCCAACCCTCCTCCACCACGCTGTGCTCACCAGGTGAACAAACCTCCCACGGACACAGACCGTTTATAGACAATACAAGATGCACCGCTTCTTACATTTTCTGAATCAATTGGCAGCAAACAGCCCATTTGTATTTGTCTTTACTGCACAATGAATGGAAGGAAATTCATACTGTATATCAATATGAACCACTACAAAATTCATCCTTATTTTTTTACCACAATGTGGCAGATAATACGCTGCACATAGTGCACCCCTGGATTTGGCTGCAATTGGCTGCTCACTGCAGGAAGCACAATGTAATCATTTTGATGATGCCACACATTGAATCAATTTAAATTGACACATATTTGATCTAAATCATGATGGTTTGCTGAAAAACCTATGTCTCTATCAATGGTTGTCAAACAATTTCATGTTACGGACCCCAAAACTTTTATGTAATTGGCCGCCAACGACCCCCATCTGAAAATACACCCCCCAGAAGCAAAGATATGAGTTAAAAATCATTTGCTGTGAAATAATATATATTCAAAGATTTCCACACGTTTTCATGATTCTTTTGACACAGTGACACAGATGCGTTCCAAGCCTCTGTAGACATTTTTAAAGCACAGCTCAAGACCCACTTCTACACCCTTGCTTTTAATTGATCTTTTATTTTTTTGTTATTCATGTCCTCACTGTATTCATTACTGCTTGTTTTTTAATGTTTATGCCTTGCTTTTCTTTTCTTTATCCTCCATTGCTCTGTAAAGCACTTTGAGCTGCATTTCATGTCATGAAAGGTGCTATACAAATAAAGTCTTATTATTTTTATTATTATTAATGTGGTAAAAAGTCCTCTCCTTGTTTGGCCCTGCAGGCCGTGGTGGTCCCCCAGGGTGGAGGTCAGCTGTGGGTGTGCGGGGGAGAGTTTGCGTCTCCGGACGGCGAACAGTTCTACCACTACAAAGACCTGTGGGTGTTGCACCTGGCTACGAGTACATGGGAAAACATCAAGTACGTAATACAGATGGATGATGGTCTTCTCGACAGTGGTGTAAAGTAACTAGTACATTTACTGTACCCTTTTATTTTACCGTACTTCTAAATCGGTGGTTTTCAACCAGTGCATGGTCCCCAGCTAAATGATGGAGAGTTGGCAACCAAGTGGACTATTATTAAATCTTTAAATGATTCATGGCATTCATTTTCAGTTGTTTAAAAATTACAGACCACAGACCACAGAATATCTAATGAATGTTAAAAGTTCAGCTGGGTTTTTTGGGGTGCAATTGAGCTTACAAAAAACTTTTTTTAGTGTCACGATCATTTGGGCCTGACGTTGAAATAAATAAAAAGTCTTCTGAAAGAATATATATTCAAAGATTTATGCCACATTTTCATGATTTTTCAAAAATAGCAGACCTACAAGCTCGTAGCGAGCCACTCGGTGGCACGCTATGAGCTTGTAGATCTGCTATTTTTCAATAATATTATAGTATAACATAATGAGAGCGTAACATTTTACTCTCTTAACCTTGATATGAAAAGGGTTGAAAGAAAG
Source organism: Protomyctophum bolini (assembly GCF_963924005.1). Lineage (NCBI taxonomy): Eukaryota > Metazoa > Chordata > Actinopteri > Myctophiformes > Myctophidae > Protomyctophum > Protomyctophum bolini. The sequence continues at coordinate 44,718,464 of NC_137865.1, forward strand.
AAAGAACCATATTTCTAAGTGAATACAAGCAACTGGTTGTTGTTCTGTCCTCCAGGGTGCCAGGGGGTCCCTCAGGGAGGAGTGGACACAGGATGGTGCTCAGCAAGAGACAGCTTCTGCTGTTTGGAGGCTTCCACGAGAGTACCAGGTAGGAAGAGGGTTAGGGCCGTGTCACCATTTACACACGTTTGTCCCGTCTGCTTCCACGAGAGTACCAGGTAGGAAGAGGGTTAGGGCCGTGTCACCATTTACACACGTTTGTCCCGTCTGCTTCCACGAGAGTACCAGGTAGGAAGAGGGTTAGGGCTGTGTCACCATTTACACATGTCTGTCACGTCTGCATGCTTGTGATCTGATGTGGGTACAATCAGGGCTCGACAGTGCGACTAGGTACTCGCATTTGCGACTAAAAATATCACTGTGCGAGTTGTAAAATTAAATTTGTAGCACAGGTGCGACTACAGGATTTGACCATCCAATCGTGATCCTTCGGGACAATAAAGATTATTATTATTATTGTACCGTACAATAATAATAATAATAATCTTTATTGTCCCGAAGGATATTCATTTCCACAGGTACTGATACAGTACACACACACACACACACACACACACACACACACACACACACACACACACACACACACACACAATCTTCACATGCACTTGCAAATCGGAAAGTAAGTACCATTTGAAATATTGGTTCCTCTTCGTCTCTTCTCCTATAGAGATTTCATCTACTACAACGATCTCTATGCGTTCTCTCTGGACTCGTTCTCCTGGTCCCGCCTCTCTCCCTCGGGCACCGGCCCGTCGCCACGGTCCGCCTGCCAGATGACCTCCACGCCCGAGTCCACAGGCGTCATCATCTACGGAGGATACTCCAAAGCGGTGCGTGTGTGACCCCCTCTCTCTGTCTTGCTTTGACTTTCCATCTCCTGATTGTGCCTGATACACATTTTAATGACCAAAGGAGACCGTGCTTTTGCTGTGGCTGGACCCAGTCTCTGGAACGCCCTGCCGTTTCATGTTCGCTCAGCTTGGTCATTAGCGACTTTTAAATCCTTGCTAAAGACTCATTTATTTTCAATTGCGTTTCCTAATTATTTGTTTACTGTGGCCTTTAACCTACCTATGCACTATGTTCCCATGCACTTATGGAATTTTGATATAATTGTTCTGTTCTGACATTTTTTATATAATGCTTTTTCTTCCTTTTATTTTTTGCTTTCATTTATTATTCCTATCCTCTTCTTTTGCCTCGATGTATGTTTTTATGCTCTGTGATGTGAAGCACTTTGGTTCGACCTCGGTCGTTGGAAATGTGCTGTACAAATAAAGTTAGATTTTATTTGAAAGAGGTAGGAGCGCACAGCAAGAGTAGAGTAGGGAAGTGCTGACCACGGGAGATATCTTTTAAAAAGGAAAGGAGAGGTGGCACAAACTCGTAGTCCCAATGCCAATTTTTATTTTATTTTAACAACGTTTCGACAAACGGGTTGTCTTCTTCAGGGTATGAAAGTTATAGAAAGTAACATAAGGACATTTACTTAAGTACTTTACTTTAATCTGTACTGTAATTTTGAGGTATTTGTACTTTACTTGTGTATTTCCAATTTCCACTACATCTCCGAGGCAAATGTTGCACTCCAATACATTTATTTGAAAACTTTAGTTACTTTGTGGATTTTTGATTATTATTAATTAATCACTATTATTTGCATTTTGACGACAATACGTTTGTACCATACTTTTACTCGAGTACATTTTGAATTCCAGACTTTCTACATTGCATTATTGAAACTTTTTACTCGAGTAAAACATTTGAGTACTTGTCCCTCCACTGTGCTGTGATGTCTCTAATAACTGTGTGTGTTTGTACTGTGGGGCTGCAGAGAGCTAAGAAGGACGTGGAGAAAGGGACCATCCACTCTGACATGTTCCTCCTGAAGAGAGAGGAGAGGGACGGCCAAGGTAGGCAATACTTAATCCTTATTAACCCATTCTGAACGGGAACCCATTTCGGTGTTGGCATCACGTTATGCTTTAGCTATTGAAAAATAGCAGATCTACAAGCTCATAGCGCGCCACCGAGTGGCGCGCTACGAGCTTGTAGGTCTGCTATTTTTGAAAAATCAAAGGACGACTGACATTTTTTTAGAATCTGATCTCAGGTCAGAATGGGTTAATCAGACCAGTGTGTGTTCCGGTGGAAACCTCGTATGAATCTGATCTCAGGTCAGAATGGGTTAACCTGCAGGACCTGATTCTACAAATGTCTTGTAATTCCTAACAGTTTTCATGTCAAGGATCCCCACATTTATATTGTTGGCTGCCAAAACCCGAAACGCATCTCAAATCCTGTGGCTCAGCGGTCCAGGCACCTTGGCTGGTAATCCAGTCTGGCAGCGTGCCGATCCCAACGGCCTTTACTGCATCTCTCCCCCCCCCCCCCCCCCCCCCCATCTCTCTCCCCATTTCCTGTCAGCCTACTGTCTGTCCCTCCATAAAAAAATATAAAATGAAGGCGAAAGCCACAAAAATCCAGGCTGCCACACAGAAAATTATTTATTAGAGAGGGGGATTCTTTCTTTCTTTCAATCATTTTATTTTTCCTTTTTGCACAAACTGATACATGACTCACATATACATAGACAGACTAACACCGACATACCTACATACATTATACATACTTACGTCCATACATCACATCTTCTTCTTACTAATTCATGTATTCATTCTCCTCCCATGTATTCCACAACTGGGCCCCAAACTAAGAAAAATCCATCCAGCCGTTCTAGTGGGAACATGGATTCTTATGCAAGGCAGTGCACTGTATGGTTTAGGTTTAGGTTTAGGTTTATTTATTTAGCATAAAGTACAAAAAATAGACAATAACATATCAAAGAAACAAAAATACAATGCAAGGAAAGGAAGAAGCCAGAAGGCTTATATAAATATAGGCTTATATACAGCTTATATACAGTACATCAGGCTTAAATGCAACGTCTGAACGTCATGTCTGAACGTCATGTCGTGTGTCTGTCTGTCTAATCCCTCCGGCCTCCAGAGAAGTGGTCGTGGTCCAGGGTGAATCCCCAGGGTAACAAGCCCAATCCTCGCTCCAGCTTCTCCCTGGCGGTGGGCTCGGGGGGACGGGCGGTGCTGTTTGGTGGGGTCTGCGACGAGGAGGACGAGGAGACCCTGGAGGGAGACTTCTACAATGACCTGTACCTGTACGACATGGCGAAGAACCGCTGGTTCCCCGGGCAACTCAGGGTAATATTTAATGAATATGTATTATGTACTTTTATTATGTAAAAATGCATCCATGGTTTCTAATATTCCTGTGACATTTCCTGCCACAATTTGATTTGTATATACACCATCTTGGCCATCTCTTGGTTACATTAGAAATGTCTTCCATGGTTCTCATTCATTGATTGTAGCTACAGTAAATGATTCTTCTCACCAGGTGTCACTAGTTACTAACCGGATTGCTTCCATGTATTAGAAGTACATTGTACTGGATAAAAAGGGTGTCAAATTGTACATAAGGTATCTGTTCTGTCTGTTCTCATTGGAGTTGTTTAGAGAATGAATGTATCCCATTGGAGATATATTCATTCACCTCGGCCAATCTGAATGGCACGTGCCCTATGTGGTCTGGTATTTTTGGGCGCCCCGGGCTGGTAAAATCCCCAGTGTTCATTTATTTGACCCATTAATGGGCTAATTGTAACTCCAGAGTCTTGATGATGTGTCTGTCCAGGGGAACAAGACGGGGAAGAAGAAGAGTCGTCGGGGAAAGAAAGGCGTGACGGAGGGCGAGGGCCTGGGGGGGGAGGAGGGGGAGGCGTCCAGCGCTCCTCAGGGACCCTACGAGGTCATCAAGGAGATCGTGGCGGAGGACGGGACTGTGATGACCATAACGGAAGTGATTCCCGGAACACAGGTGGTCGAGGAGGACGAGGAAGAGGAAGAGGACGACGATGAAAGTAACTTGGTTCTCATTACATTTTTGCCTCCCCTATTAATGTAATTTACAAGTAAAACGAACACATAAAGGAAACATGTTTTTACTAAACAGTTTTTAAATAATAATTGGACCAAATCACATTCTGATTGGGATTTGCTAGCCTGGTTTCCAGCCTCCTTCGCTGCCTTCCGTGATTTGTTTGGTCACTTCTCTACTCAGTCTGGCCAGCCTCCTGTTTGACTCACAATGTCACCTGTTACATATCAAGGTTGTTACTGATACGTCATCAGCCAGCGCCACTCTGTCCATGCTTTTCTCACTGTTGAAAAAAGTACCGCCAGTTCGAGACTCGAGAGTAAAAACCTACAGTAAAAAGTAAACAGTAGTTTGATTCAGTAGTCCACTATGTCAGATTCAAGTAGTACAAAAAACCGACGGCTGTGTGGGGTGAGTTTAGTGAATGATGGGGACGTTGCAGGGCAACAGCAGTAGCAGCGCGTTGATACGATATCAAACTGGTGTTTTTGTCCCAACCTACACCACAGACCAATCAGAAGCCTCGGGTTGATTTTCAGTTTTGGCATGTCCCGCCTACCTTGGAGATAGGACCCTTTTCCAGACTGAGTAGCGAAGTGATAAAACAAACGCAATGCAGCGAATCAGGCTTGAAACCAGGCACCAGCCTAGGGTTTGGCTTGTCGTTAATGGTCCCACACCTCCCTCCCCGTTCCCCCCCAGGTTCGGCCCCCCTGGTGGAGCCCTGCCCGAGGTCCAGCGCCATGGCAGCGGTGCGCTCGGGCAAGCTGTTTGTGTATGGCGGAATGTTTGAGGTCGGAGATCGCATGTTCACCCTGAACGACTTCTACTGCCTCGACCTCCACAAGATGGACAAGTGGGAGGTTCTGGTCGAGATGGACCCCAGTGAGTACCGCGCACACACACACACACACACACACACACACACACAGGCGCCCGCACTCATTCGCGTGCACGCACGCACGCACGCGCGCGATGGTGATGGACCTTTGTCTCTCAACAGAGACACAGGAATGGCTGGGAGAGTCTGACTCAGAGGGCGATGAAGAGGAGGAGGAGGAGGAGGAGGAGGGGGAGGAGGAGGCGGCGGGGGGGGAGGAGGCGGCAGGAGGAGACGAAGAGGAGGAGGAATCTGAAGAGGAGAGCGACGACGAGGAAGGTACTAGAGTTTTCCATCTTTCCAATTTCTTTTCTCTGGTGATGAAATGACGATAGAACAGAGATAGGGCAGAGCAAGAGGCATCTGTAATAAACAGGGGTGCACATAACTAGTGTGCCAGTGCAGTGCGCAGCATGCGTCGTCAAAATGCTTGCTGTGTGACAGATCAAAGGCATGGATTTGGGTACCAAGAGAATTCATGCATTGGAAGAAGCAAGCAAGCCGAGCTCTGGTGTCACATGTCCTGTAAAAATACAAGACCCTACGTGGTTTAAACACAAGCTTTTAGCCAAAGTTCATATATTTACGATGTGAAAACCATGCATCTGTCACGTAAACAATGTACACATTTTGGAATTACGTTAAACATGGAACCTCCACTGCTTTAGGTGAGTAATTCAAGGTTCTGCAAAGTTCAGGTTCATCAATCTCATGCTGGCTAAAGTAAAGTTGTGGTGGAGTAGAGACGTCCGCAGCAGCAGTTAGATCAGGGCTTCTCAACGTTTTTGGCTGGGGACCCCCAAAAATGCTTTGGCCATGTCTCGCGACCCCCGCCACTCCCCACGACCATATAATCGTTAAGGAAAGTTTATGCATGCATGTATACTACCGTATATAAATTCTAAATTTCCATTTTCCAGCCATTCATTTGCAAAAACATTTATTTATTTATTTGGGGACCCCCCAAAATAATTTGGGGACCCTCCGAGGGGTCGCAAGTCCCAGGTTGAGAACCCCCTGAGTTAGATAACTGTCATGGACGATATTGCAGCTGTGTTTAACGCATGTCTTTCTGCCTCCACATGTCTGTGTGTCTTCATGCCTGCTGGTTGATCTTCTGTGTCATTGATGGTCCGTTTTCTCCAGATGACCGCGAGCATCCTCCCGTCCAGGAGGGGGAAGCGCTGGCGGACTACCAGACCCGTACGGACCAGTACTGGGCGGGCCTGGCCCGCGCCAACATGGGCCCCGACGGCAAGGACAAGAAAGTGGCCAAAGTTGGACTTGCTATGGCCAAAGTCTTCTATGAAAGACCAGTAAAGTCTTCTATGAACGACCAGTAAAGTCTTCTATGAACGACCAGTAAAGTCTTCTATGAACGACCAGTAGTGTGATATGAATGGCGAGTAATTCGGACGTGTGTGTGTGTGTGTGTGTGTGTGTGTGTGTGTGTGTGTGTGTGTGTGTGTGTGTGTGTGTGTGTGTGTGTGTGTGTGTGTGTGTGTGTGTGTGTGTGTGTGTGTGTGTGTGTGTGTGTGTGTGTGTGTGTGTGTGTGTGTGTGTGTGTGTGTGTGTGCGCGTGCATGTGCGTGCGTGTGCAACATGTATTGTTTATAAATGGATTTGGCTTTGTTTTAATAAAACCTCTTTGATACTGTAAATCTTAAACACTGTACAGTGCCAAAAAGATGGAAGAACAACACAGAGGGGTAAAGCCTCCTGCCCAGTAGCCACCCTGACCTCCACGGAGAGTAACTTGGCCAGGTGTGTTCAGTTCAAACACACGGTTGGCCTCGTTAGGAGAGATAGAGGGCCATCTTTTTGTTACTGCACTGGAGAGGAGACTACACAGGTTAGTCAAGGGGTGCGCACGCTTTTCCGACACACCGAAGATCCGAAGCGGGGGGACATGCGATGCGATGCGAAAAAGCGATGGTCCGACATGCGCTGCTCCCGTGCTCGCGGTTAGGGTGAGGTTAGGATTGAGGTTTCGGATCAATAGTATGTCGGAACTAAAGCCTGCACCCGTTAGACAAAGGCTGCCTGTCAGCGGGGCTGTTGAGCTGCTGGACAAGTAAGACCTGTGAACGCGGGAAGCGAACGCAGCTGTTGTGTTGCAGTCTGACACACACACACAGACCTGTTATTTCTCTTTTTTTCATTTTTCATTTTTTTTTCTCTCTTTTTTTAAAGTTGTTTTTTTATTCCTCTGCGTACGCTCCCAGCCAGCCCCATCTGATCTCTCTCACACACACACACACACACTGAAATTACCATAATAATAATAATGTATTGCATTTTTATAGCGCTTTTCTATGCACTACGACGTGCTTACTCAAGCGCTTTTACAATGGTCCATTCATTCGTACATTCATTCATTATTCATACATTATTTCACCGTGTTTGGGTGAGACCCAGTTGGTTGGTCCCATCGGGATGGACTCCTCTTTGAAGTGAAAAGAAGTGGCAGGAATCAAATAAAAGTGCCGAAGACCAACCACTAGGGGGCAGCAGTGACATGGCTACACGTGTGTGTGTGTGGGTGTGTGTGCCTGCCTGTGGCGGGCAATCAGAATT